>NW_007578787.1:139199-213549 GCF_000690725.1 Stegastes partitus
TTTATATATACATATATTTTTTTTAAAAAAGATATTTTTATTATATATATATTATTTATATTCATTCAAACAAGAGCTTGGGTCTTACAAAGTTAGAGATCTGGATACAATCAAAGTAAATACACTGAAATATTATTTTTACTTCAGATAAAGCCAGCCAAGCTACTTCTTCCTGCTTCTAATCATAATGTATGCTAAGCTAAGCTGATCAACCCTTGGCTGTAGTTTTATAGGCTACCTAAGGGTCAAACTTTAGCATTCTCAATGAAGGTAACAGACTAATAATATTTCCCAAAATGCTTGTGTTATTTTGACCATAAAAAACATTCTCTCATGTGTTAACCTTCACTATTTTGTATTGCCTGTGAATGTATCATTGGAACATCATTTTAAAACAGGTTTCGCATCTCTTTCTCTTTTGTCAATAAACCCAGTATAGAAACATGCATTCATCTCGTTTCATCACACAAATCAATGAAACCATCTACTACCTTCTGAATCTCTGAAATTTCATCCTTTTGCATTAAACCTGTATCATCTTACTTAAGTTACTCGCCCTAAGTAGTGTCTTTTCTACCAGTAAGAATATGGTTTGCTTCGCAAGCCTCAGTTTGTTAAGTTAACCAAGGCTTAGATTACAAACATCGCTGTCCAAATGTCAAAAATACACCAAGTAGCACCTTTAAAGGCCACAAATAAACACATTTTTCAGTGTTTAGTTGTGATATATTCTGTAACTTTGGACAGAGCTAGCTGTTCCTCCTTCCTACCAGTCTTGATGCTATCGTAAGCGTCCAGCTGCAGCCTTATATTTAACGTAAAGACACGAGTTTGGTGTTAATCTTTTCCTCTAATTGTATTTCTAACAATACAAATGTGGTTCTTTAACTGTGAGTTGTCAGAGGGATAAGAAAACTCATTGATTGTACCCTGTTAAGTAGCTGTCTCCATCCTAAATGGCTGATAAGAGCTTGAATTATCTGTACTCATGCTTGAAGAGACATGTCCATTTTTGAGGCCATTTCTGGTGAGATAGATCAGAGGCTGATCTATACACTGCACCTGAATCCAATTTGAACTTTCCCTTAGCAAAGGCCCATAATTCTCTCTGTCTGCGTCTATACCCAGCCAGGTTAGCCCTCATTAACATCTACAAGACACTCGAGGGGACAATTTGTCATGTACGTATGTGTGGCGAGTGTTTGAGAACCGCACTTATGCACACACACTTTCAATCTACTGTAGGGTCTACTGTAGGTTTTTAATCAAGATTTATTTATCATAAAAAATAAGGAACTGCTTGTTCACACGTCAGATCCGTTTTTGAAGTAATGTGATAAAGTAGCAGCTACACATTCACTACAGCCCATTTTGTCTTGTACCTTTTTAAATCTGTTTTTAGCTTCATGAAGAGCCATGATTAAACTTTTGGGTTTAAAATTCCTGTTTTGTACAATTTTATTAGCTGTGCAATCTTTCCAGCTACAGAGGCTGCTGGGACAGAAAGTTTCTGTGAAAATGGAACTGTCTTCTAGTTCCTCTGGGGGAGTAATTAAGTCGCAACACACAACAGCTTTTAATGAAGTTACAGTGTTTAATGACGTTAGTAAATGCAGCTTGAAGATAAATAGGCCTACTGTCTGTTTACAAGCTGTGTTGTCTTCTGTAGAGGCTCTCCTCTGAGGCTGGATCTTAATGAATGGAACCAGGCTCTGCTGCCACTTTGGAAGGTCATCTTCAGACGCAGCTGAATTATTAGAGGCTGGGATCAATACACGCTGTTTTGAAGGCTCTAACAGCTTTCTGTGTGTGTGTGTGTGTGTGTGTGTGTGTATGATGCTTTTCTCTCATTGCTGTTGTTTCCTGACATTTTGCTTTGTTTGCTGTGGATTTTTTTTTTATGATTTCACATGTCTGGATTCTTGTGTGAATCGTTTTCTTACGCCATTGTTGTGTTTAAAGCAGCGCTCGGTGACTTTGACCGTGTGAGGGCAGAATGGCTTTTAATTAAATTCAAATACTCTAATAAATTATTGTTTTTTTAGGCATTCAGTGGACACAGCATCCCATTGTACTGTTTGTGTTGTTTTCGTCACCTTTTAGCTATTGGTTGTTCCAACTACTGAGAGCAATACCTCGGTTTAATTCATGCTGACTTTTTATTTTATTATCTTTATTGGAAAACATCACCTCTCTAAACATTGAGGCCATTCAGTCAGTTTAAAGGGAAAGATAAAAGAGGCTAAAAGCTGCAGAGAGTTGCTGAGTTACAGGGTAAACTTTGATTTATCTGCTTTGTTAAAGCTACTGATTGCACCTCTTTGGAAATGTAACTCCATGTCCACTTGGTCCATTGGGTCACTTGGTATTAATATACTGTATTTACACTACATATTGATCTGTGCAATGGCAAATGTTGTGCGAAAAAAAAAAAGTAGTATGCAACCGGCTGTAATTGTATCTGGCTGCCTCATAATGCAAACAATGCGACCATATACCGTCTTCTCATTTTCATAGCTTACCGGTCTATTTGTAGTCCAGCTGGTTCCAGTATCTTCTCTCTTTGCAGTAATTTTAGCAAAAGTAGATGTTGCTCACTGCTTTTTACCTACATCGGCAACATGATGTGCCCCGTTTAGCTGCCATTGTTTGAAATACATGATAAAACTCAACAAAGTGGCATAGAAAGCCCACCGCTTACTAACGTTTTGTATGACTCAAATTTCAGGAGAAAAATTGACAATCTATATTTTTCTTTTTGTGTCACTCCAAATAATACAACAAAAGTTTTGTTCTTGTTTATGAATTGTTAAAATCCTGTCAATGAGTCATGCAGTCGCATGTTTCTTTGAGTCAACACTGTCACTGTATTTTATTCTTATTCATTACTACGTACTCTTGCAGGCACAAACATTATCTAGATCTCCCCCACAGCCACATTCACAATAGCGCACAGATGTTGTAGGATTTTTTTAGCCTTTAAAAAAAGTAAAAGTATGTATTTGTGACTCATTTTTTCAAAGATTTATGTGTTTAGTTGGAATTATTGGACTTGGGCTGAGATCCACAGATGTTTTGGTTGGATTTGGTCTTTTCATGGGATGTGTTGACAAAAAGAAAAAGATATAAATACCACCAGCCTCATGACTGATAGAGTCAGATTATAAATGTTTTCTCTCAGGAATAAGCACCTTGTTGTGCCTCTCCATCATCTGACATAAAAAAAAACAGCAACATACACACAAATTTGTAGCTCCGTGGTGTCATTTTGTGCCCTTCAAAAACTTGCCACAATTTTTTAACGATGACTTATAGGAGGATTTAGAGAAGCTGTTTATGCTACAGTTTGTAATCAGTCGGTGGTATTTTTGCCCTTTTCGGAGGCAGTCCCATTCCTTGGCAGGGGGAGACAGCTGACGGCAATCAGATGGGGAGATAAATGGCTGCCATCAAGGCTGTCTGTTCAGTTGAGAGTTGGGGTTGTGAAGGTTGACACTCGCTCATGGTGAAGTAAACACGCAGCGTGCCCTTGCATGCAGACTAGAGTAGACTGTCTGCCAAGTCTCTGATCTGCAAATGTTGGATCTCAACTGAGTGTTCAAGAGATGTGCCATATCCGTGTGAATGGAGTGTGAGTGTGCATGAGAGAGTAAAAATTACATTGCAGTTATTCTTGGAAGAGCTAAAGTGCGTGTTTGTGGTGCAGCTGAGAATAACGCTGCTGGTTAATGTCGTAACTGTCACAATAACTTATAAATGTTGCTTTAAATAGTAGTTTCAGATATGGATATGAAGTTGTATTACTCCATTGTCCAGATATTATTACTAGATGTTGTAACTTTTATTTTACATTGTAAATTTGAAGTATTACACACACACCTGTGCACAAGGAACCATTTTTCTGCTCTTTAGGGCAATGAGCTACAGTATGACCTATGTGTCAGAGTCACGTTTCCAATGAAGGGCAATGGATGGAGTGTCAGGGATGTGTCAGTCCTTGTCATCGCTGTCACTGGGGTTTGTTACTTCATTAAACTGAGTTATTGAAGAGATGACTGGCCAGGGACGTCATAGCTCCAGGGCTCCAGTCAAGAACACCTTCAAGATCAAAGACGTGGACATGCGAACACATACGCCACACCTTTTATCCATTTTTGACACTAATACACAGCCAAGCTCACGATACTACCATTCTGGCATTCGCTGCCAATCACAGAGGATGGAAGAATATATCTGGGTGAAACAGGGAATCTCCTCTCTGCTAGTTTTATTGTCACTAAACCACTATTACACAGTTTGAACTGATTAAATTAGAAATAGACAATAACATACAGCACTACAAATTTACTTCTAGCTCGATTATGAGCGCTGCTGGCTGCACATCATTGGTGATTTGCACCACGTTTGTGCTTTTATGCAGTGACGCAGTCTGTCTCTGGAGCTGGATGTCATGAGAAATGGCCTCGTGGAGCTCTGACCATCCTGTAATGGATGCGCCATTTTTGCCTCAAGCTGAATGCGATATCATTATCACGCGGCCTGTAGCTGCTCAGAGTGCAGGGCGATAATGGATGCAAGAATGCACGTGTGTCAGTCTGAGCATATTAACAGTCCTGTTTTTTGCTGCATGTCCTTCTGATCTTCCTGCACAGATCACTGAGTTAAATGCAGCAGTTGCTGGAGCAAAGCACGTTCAAGTCTCCTTTCATGTAGTAGTAATCTCCCAGGTAGCCCCAGTCATTCAACCTCTGCCTCAGCTACACCTGTCCAGCTGTGATAAATCCCTTTCCCTCACTCACTTTCTCTCTCTCTCTCTCTCTCTCTCACTCGCTCTCTTTCCCTCCAACTCTACTGTTACAAGAAACCCAAGGTGACCAAAGCAAGGACATTCTGAATGTTACTCTCTGTCAAGCCTCTCCCTTTCCTCTCTCCCCTAAATCCCAGGAGCCTGACTTATGTGATTGTTTTCTTCAGCGTATTTTGGGTGCACACAAGCATGTGTTTCAGTTTGTTTGAACACGAGTGCCTGCATGTACGCTTTTGTGTAACAGCAAGATTAGCTTCTGTCTGCACGCTTCCATCTTAGATGAAAAAAAAACCCAACAACAACCTTTTATCGGCGATAGTGCCTCAGGAAATAATAACCACTCTGGAAATGAATGTGTGTGGCTTGAAAGGACAACACTGCGTCATGCTCTGAACTCGCTGTGGTGTGAGCTGCGAGGATATCATAAATACAATATGTGTGTGTTTGTGTGTATCGATGTGATTGTATTTATGTGTAGTTCTTTTGGGTTACCTGAGGACACTACATTAGAAACTGTAGCTCACAGCAGCCACTATAAGAAAGCTTCCTAACAAGGTTACAGCATTTCTGTAAAATGCAAAGAACGTGATGAGAAAATGCAGCTGGTTGAATGCAAACTTAATGCAAATTAAATTACGCTTGTGCACAACTTCATATGCTCATAAAACTTCATCTGAGTTGTGTTCTAATTTAAATTCAGTCTCTCAATCAACGAAGACCTTCAAGTGCCTGTCATCCTCCTTTATGTTATTGCATTATAATTCTCTAAAAGCTGAGCCTCACTATGTGTGTGTGTATGCAGAGTGTGTTCTAGGTTTGACTGAACTACTGAAACAGATCCAGGAACTGGTTTGTTTTATTTTTCCCAGAAGGACAGACATAAAAAGTGAATAAAGACTTTTTGTTAGATTGCGTTTTGCTTCCTTGCCAGGTGTAAATGGCCTGCAGCAAGTTCGTGTTGACTGACGTGCAACGGTGAAACACAGCACGAGTGTATCTATCGTGTTGACTTTATTGATTTGCCATGCGCACTGTATTATCATAAATCCAATATGCATGTCTGGGTGCCGTGGGAAGTGCATTAGGCTTGTTGGTTTGTTATCAGCACTGATCTGTTAGCAAACAGAACTGCACAGACAATCAGCCATTAGCATTTTGTTTGCTCCTGTTTTCCTTTTATTTGCTTTTTTCCTTTATTTCTCTCGTAAATCTTTCTGGTCTGTCACTGCACTGTCTCTTTCATTGTGTCGTCTTTATAAATCACTCAGTTGCAAGTGTATCATTGTTGGATTCGCTATTGAATTGGGGCGCTCATGCAAAATGCACTTAAGTACTGATAAAATGTGCTGCCTGCCTGCACTTTGTCATTACCGGTTGTTCTGGTGCTCAAATCAAAAGTGCTGTGCAGTTACAAATACCCTCCTTTCTCAGGCTGCAATCAATAGCTTGTCTTCTACATTCAATACCGTATTCTGCCTTGTCTTTCCCCAAATTACCTCTGACAAAAGCCGCTCTCCGCGGACCTGAAAATGAGCCACGGTGGTGGGTGTCACATAACCATCAGTCACACTGCAAGCTGTGTGTCTGATTTTGTGTCTACTGTATATTTATGTGGAGTCAACATGACTCCTGCTACTGTTGCCAGAGTGCTGAGGCCATGTGTAACGGATTGATTTAATGCGTGTGCGTGTACGAGAGCGAGAGTGCCGGAGCCTGTGTGTGTGTTTGTGTGCGTGCATCAGTGTGGGTGGAACATGACAAGTGTCAAATCTGTCATGGATCCACATGGACTATACTTTGTCTCCTCAACACACACACACACTTTTTGTCCACGGAAGGACGGCAGGTCTCTGCAGTGTGACTGTATAAAGGATTTATGTCCCCACATCATCAGTGCACACACATACACATGCATCTAAGTTGCAGCGGGCAGGCTGTGGCTGCCAGTCAGGCTACCTCAGGGATTGAATAGGGATCTGGAGTCCTGGTCAGTAGGAGAGAGCGGGGCCCCCATTATGTCAGAGCCACATCCAGAAACCCCCCCATCCCCTGTAATTGAACTGGCATCTCCCAAAAATAACTCCCTCCTCTGTGCTGCTTGGTTCGGCCCTAATTATTTCTCTCTGTCTTTTTCCTTGTTCACTCCTCTTTATTTTCCCCGCATGCAGTTCTCCTCTCATCACAGGGGAATTCAGTTGAACGATGCTCTTCTGTAGCTCTGCGTCTTTGTTGCCACAGAAATAGCCACTCATTCCCTGGCGGCTATCCCAGGTCCGCTCTTAATATACGGCAGCACATCCTCTCACACCCGGCACTCGTCGACCACGACTAAAACATCACCACGCAGCATATTGTGTGGTGCGATTGCGGCTAAAATTAACACCAAATCGTGAAGTAAAAGATCACAAGCTGCATATGTACATTGAGATATTTACAAAAAATATTCTCAAATTTAAAATAAATAAATAAATAAATGCTTGTCTGCAATGGTGAAAATGAAGAAATTATGCAAATTGTCTTGGCAGATGTCAAGTTTTTTTTTAAATCAATTGCAGAATGGTGCATTTAAAGCAACACATAAAATGACATGGAAATAACATTCCAGTGAATTATATGTATTCCTATAACTGCTGTCTCTTTCTATATGAAACCTACATGAAACATACTGAAGCATGTGTGCAGCATATTGCAGGCTGTGACTGTTCTCTTGTGGCTGCCTAACAGCAGATTGACTCTCCCATTCATTGCAAACAGTTCATTCTCCCCCTTATTGAATCACTGATGTTGGATATGTGCTCCCTAGCTGCTGCCTCCTCCTCCCCCCCCCTCAACCCCAACCCTCCCGTTTTCTTCTTCACTTGGCATCTCTTGGTGTGGTTGACACTTAAGCTGCATTCTTGGCTCATAACGTTTGATTTTTCTGCGTGAATGGAGATTATTCAACAGAGAAAAGAGCAATCTGTCCCCGTTACTGTGGTTTAAAGACTACAGCTAATCTGAGATACAGGTGGAGAAATGGGATGGAGAGATGAAAGGAAGCAGAAGTGGCCTGATGGGGCTTCTCTTGGAGCGGTTGCTGAAGGGACTGCCAGGAATTGAGGAATGAATTGAAGGAGATAAGGGCTGACAGAGTAAAACCCTGATTTGATACTTTAAAAAAAAAAAAAAGAAGCTGCATTAAGCTGAATTAAAACTTGCAAAATAGTCTTTTTACCCTTTTTTAAAAAACATTTTGTCCTTAGTTTGTCATTGTCAGTTGAGCGTTTTAATGCATCTGACTTCTTTTTGAGGCTTTGATCTTAAGTATGCAATTAAACCTTTTGAAACATAGTTAAAATATTGGCCTTTGTAGTTTTAATTTGCCCATCTTCAAACTTGGAAAATCTGCAATGCTCCAGCTTCAATTTTCTGCAAAATAATAGTTACCGAAATAGGGATTTTTGAATCAAAAGTTATAGATTTCTTTCAATTTAATCTGTCAATAATGAGTAACGGAAAGGTCAGAACAATAATACCAGGAGGCAAACCTTGAATTCCTTCACTTCCAAATCATCTCTGCACCTTGCTGAGTTTGCAGTGCTGTGGAGGTGGGAGAAAACAATGTGCAGTCTCTCGCTCGTTATCTCTCTTTCATTTTCTCGCGTAGTTGCCATGCAGGCAAAGCGTTCTGATTGGAAACGTTATCAGCGAAGCACACATTTGACTTGGATTGTTTCCCAAAGTGAGGGCTCATTATTGGGCGTGTTGGATAATCGTCACCAGCCAAAGTTGGTTCAGAGAGAAGCTTCCCCATAGCCCAGAGGCTTCATTTTAACCATGAGTTCACAGAGAGGGTGAGGAAATGGGAGGAAAAGGAGGGATAAAGAGGCTCAAGACTGCTGATGTATGGAACTCAGCGAGAAGTAAGGCATAGCTGGAGTGTATAAGGGAGACACAGGCTTGGACTGATGCTGTCAAATGGGAAATTCGTCATAAAATCCATTGGAAGGAAGGAAATGAAGAGATAGCGAGTGCTTGAGCACAGAAGTGGAGATGACTTTGGAAATCAGGAAAGGGCAAAGAAAGAGAAGTAAGGCACTGAAAGGAAAGAGTTAATTGTGAGCATGAAATTATCTATAACCACTGGTAGCGTGATAATCTCCCTGGAAGCTGTGTGTAATTGATTCTTCTCCTGCACATAGCCTTTAATAATTGCTCTGACTTAGCTGTAAAGCTGTGGGTAAACTAAACATTAAAAATGCATTAAAAATGCATTTGGCCATGTCAATATTAACACTCTCATAGTATGCTTTAATAATGCTATTAGTCTATGTCTGCACTCGTTGTGCGAGCCAACTGTGGGCAGGGGTGCCAAGTTTGAAAATTAAAAAAATCAGATTAATCTAATGCTGGTAATATTAGCTGTAAGTACTGTGGAAATCTCTGCAGATCAAAGCTGTGTAAAGGGATTGTCTGCAAGAATTGTTCCTGACACCGTGATGACAGACCGCCGCGCACACACACCCAACACTTTTCAAACAACATGGGAATTCGAATGCCCTTGTACACCAGTACCTGAACAAATGTAGTGAAGTCTTTGAGTCTTGAAGCTTTGAATCAAAGTTTCCCCAGACAGGTTTGTTTAATACGGTGTTGTCAATGACAGAGATGACTGCGGTTACAGTGCATCATATTAATTAGATGAAGTGGATTCATTCCCATATTAAACCATCTCATGAACACTGGTTACTTTAATGCAGCCCCTGGTTCATTCATTTGTTTTTGTTTTCTCCTGGTGTACAGCACAGTAGTTAGACTGTCTCTATAGGGACACAACCATCTGTTATGGAATAATCTATACACCCGTGTGTCTTTTATGTGGGTGCATGTCTGTGTTCTACCCATTCATGCTTGTGTCCCTCCATATGTGTCTTTTTTCTCATAGCATTTGCTAACATGCCTCTTAGCTCAACGGGCTGGAAAGCCTGCCGGGTGATGGAAGTGATGTACAGTGTGTGAAGAAATGGAGCAGGTCTTTATGTGCGCTTGGTGATGCTGCAAGAATGAGTCCCTGTGGGAAACCCAACTAGAGTAGCAGTGAGGGAGGGTGGATTCTGTCATTCCAAGGTTCTGTAGGAGGAGCTCACACCCGAGCTGTTACTCTAATGGCACAGTTTTCTTATACGCATTCAGCAGAAGTCTTTGCATGGATCCTTCAGTTTGCAGGGAATACAAACCTGCTATTCTGTATGCACCCACAGTTATTTGGGATTCAAACATAGAGAGCAGAAAGCAAGGAATACATTGAATATAATCATGTCACATACACAGTATTAGCAGGAGGCTGTCACACCCAAGGAGAGGGCTGTTCCTGTTCTGACATTTAGAATTATGGGATCTGGGGTTTTTTTACTCCTGCTGTGACAGTATGTAAGATATGTATGTGCAAGTGTGTGTGCATGGCATAACAAACTATAACAGTTCATTTCAAGTGAGAGAGAAAGTTCAGGAAAACAATACAAGCAGCAGCAGCAGCATCAAACCAGCCCGGCCGTGGTCACCTTGAGCTTCTCACACCCCATTAGCAGAATGATAGACAGGTGGTCTGAAAGAAAGAGAAGACATATTGCGCATTAAAAAGCTACCAGTCTGCCTGTTATTCGGTACACAGGGAAGATGAGAGAGAGAGGGAGACGCGGCAGAACAGAGAGGAAAGACAGCCAGTCTGTGGTTCCTTGTTATTCATGCTGCGGATGAATAAAGCACACCAAGGCCACCACAGAAAAATGAACATGATTATTAATGCATGCTGTATAAATTAGCCACATTCCTCTACAAAATACAGAGAGGTTTGAGCTCTGTGTTTGAAAAGTTTCCATCCCAGCAAAATATATAATGTTTCAAGACCAAAAAGTAGAAAATCTGTTGACAGCCTCTAGTCATGCTGGAAAGGCTTTAGAGAGAGCAACATGGTCCATCCATCATCCATGTGACTTTAGAATAAATATTTCAGTTACCTTGAAATTTTGTACAGATTTTCATCATCCATAGAAATTACTGGTTTGGGTTATGCACTGACTTTTCCTCTACTGTCTCCAGAGGTTGACATTCGTGGCTCTCAATGAAATTTTCACATGTTCAGCTCAAGACGGATTGTAAAGACTAATAACTTTACAGGTATTCATCATCAGTTTGTATATGACCTATGAGGGTTTATTCAGTCAGAGCATCAAAGAGAGCTGCTGGCATGACTGTTAGTTCTGTGGAGCTATTGCAAGAGTACGCTACCTCTTAATTCCTCCAAATATTTTTCCTCGTATTTTCACTTGCACTTTATCATTTTATTAGCTAATCTCTTCTTAAGTGAACTTCATTTAATTTCTCATTCTTCTCATTAATTATTCTGTGTCCATTTTCTTATCAACAGTTCTTTTGTTATTAGGGGAAATTCCATTTGCAGGATGAGGACATTTTTACTTTCTTTTACTTGCTCACCGTAAGTAAAGCAAAGAGCTTGAATTTCTTGCGATGTATGCAGACCATAGGATTGCTATACTTAATTTATTCACAGCTGAAGAGAAAGTCTTTTTACTACCTACTACCTTTAAGATACTTCTGTACATTTTGTCATCATAGACATAATTTTATGTTTTTGCTTATGAATGTACTTTTGGATATTCTACATCTACAGTCATTTAACATATTTGGACACTTGATCGTTGAAACGTGCCTACAGATAAAGGTGATATACTTAAGCACATCCACAAAGAAAATCAACTTTTTCAGTCATTTATTGAACAAAAAAAATCCCTCTATATATAATATTCTTTTGTTGGAATGTCAATACACCCAGGGCCTCAGATACTAGCATTGCTCCATTTCACAGAAATATCTTTGTGAAGGTGTTTTCCATAACTGTTCACCACTCTGTGACATTGGGGTTGCTGAAATTTTTTTGACCACTCTTTTAGGCAAATTTTTTTTATCAGTTGAAAGATGTTTGAGGGTTTTCTTGCCTGCTCCAAATCCTCCCACAACATTTCAATGGGAGTCAAATCTGGGCTTTGACTAGGCCGTTGCATAACCCCCCATTTCTTCTTTTTGAGTCATTCCTTAATGCAGTTGCTGCTTGTGTATAGGATCATTATCCCACTGAAAGGTTCAACTTCAATTTTCAGACAGATCACATTATGCTCGAGCACTGTTTGATATGTTGTAGAATTTATTAATGAATTACTGACAGCAGCCCCATTTCCTCCACAATGATTTACAGGTTCTTATGTCTTTTCTTTTACGAAGCACCTCTCATGCAGATCAAGTTTGTGCAGGACACCAAGAGATCCTGTGTTAAAATTTGGGGGTTCTTCAGTCTGCTCGTGGGTTAGATTTACTGCAGCAGCTTGTCCTGAACAAATTGTCAGTGGTTAGAAATCTAGAATTGTTCTTACAGTGGAATGATTCATTTTGCATAATTTTTTTTAGCTCTTTTTAAATTCCTCTCATCCATGTGCATCCTCAGCCTTTTTACTCGAAGGCCTCAGAGAGCTCTTTAGATCTCTACATAATGACACCACACACACTTCAGGAGCAAAGAGAACACTAGATCCTAGATGTTGGAGGTTTTAACAAGACAAGTTCGACCTGTCACTCCCTAAAGAGGTTCTAATCACCTAATCTGGAACCCCTGATTCTACAGTGATGGATTTTAAAGTGTGATAAATGTACTTACTTTCCTCATGTGACAAATCATTTGTTTATATTTATTTAAATTATGACAATGACTACAAAATGTCTGTGTGTACTGGTTCAAAGGGGATGAAAAAAGCCCAACCCCCACTCAACATTTTCCACTTTCTTGCATTTTCACAAGACTATAGATTAAGTATTGATTCACGGTTGTCCAATACTGTTGGGTTGTGAGGTGTGAAAGGGATTGCATCACACATCATCCTGCAAGGAAGCTGGGTGGACTTCTAGTTACTTTATCTTCTGTAGCCTAATGTTCCAGAGCTGCCTGTTGTTAGCTTTTTTTTTTTTTTTTCCAGTTGATTACTCATTTGTCACTTTATTATTTTATTGTTAATATCCTTCCACATGAGAGGGATCTCTGCCATCTGTCTGCAAGCTTTATGATTTCATCTCCGCACACCAGCCTCTTCACACCTGTACCTCAATCAGCAGCTTGCCAACAACCCAATAGCTGCATGTCACAAACCCTCCACCGTGAAATATATGACCCATGTGCCAGTCTGCCACCGCATTGCGGAGCAGAATGAGAGTTGTGATTATCTACAGTAGTTCTCTCTCTGCTCTCACTTGGCATTTGCGTTGCATGAACTGTGCAACTCAGCTTCACCCTGTCGGGGTCCAAATGCAAATTTTGCGCTTCAATTGAGCCAAAATTTCCTCTGATCTCATTCCTTCTTTTACCAGATATGAGTTCCCTACGGCTCTGAAGCACACAGGGTGTACAAAGACAGCAATGCACGTGCACACACATAACACACGCACACTTGCAGGCACATACACACCAAAGGAGTGTGTTAATTGCAGCTTCAGCCTGGATAACAGCAGGAAAGGATCCCCACATGCAGACTTAAACTGAATACGCTCGCACAGCCATGCTTCCATCAGTTTGGAGGACATTCTACCGACTTGCATCCATTTTTATGGAGGCAAACCCAAACCTAAACCATAAATACTACTTGCCTAACCCTTGACTGTACTCTAACCTTACCAAAACACAATCTTACCCTCACTTTTAACCACGTCCTCAACATAAAATTAAAAAAGTTACATCGTGACGATTTGCTCTTTGACCCAAAAGGGTGTATGTCCCCACAACATGAGTAATGAGCAATCAGTGAGACAGAGAGAGCACAGAAACAGGAAAGCAACATATTCACACTTGAATTTGCCCACTTTCAATTAAAAGCATCTTAAGCACTCAGGAAGCCCTCAATCAATTCACAATTACCAAGTGCATTTGGCTACTGTACGCTGGAGAATGCACACATCAATGAATGCAGACACGTGAACACACACTTGGATTCGATATACACACAAACACACTCCCATCAGCCAGGTGGGTGCTCGCATGCCTCTGATCCAGGCCTGCGTGATTTACTGGTGAACAGTAGATGTTGGTTTTGTGAGTTTCTGCTGCAGCGTGCAGATGAAAGCGTTGATCAAAGGCTCTATGAGTGTATTGTACTTTCATTTTCTCCAGGATCCTCTCCTCAGCAGCACTAACACAGGGTTAACATTAGCACAACACGCCTCCCTCACGTTCCTGCAATATGCTACCATTCTTTTTTTTATTTATTCATTTTTTTATTGAAGTGTATGGCACAACTTTCGGGAGACAAAATTACATTTTCTCCATGCTAGCCTGGGTATTGTACAGTATATCAGCAGTTTATGTGCTCATGTTATTTAGCAGAGTCCATATCCCTACCTTGCTGAAAAATCTATATACACTGTAAATTAACTTTAACAACACCCTGCATGGTGTTTACACAGGATTTGATTTGTGCCGTTTCAAATTTTAGTAGCCCCTCACTATTTGTTCAAAATGCAAGAATGTGGGCAGCACAGCTCTAAGGTTATTCAGCGCATCGCTAACCTAAAGACAGGGGGGCAACCTGCATTTAGGAATGAAGATTTGATTTTTAAGATGCATAATGTTTTACTGGTACGAGGGTTATTCTGAGTCTCATTACTAACTCACTATGAATGTAGCACACCACATCCCTAGAAATATATTTCTTCAGCTGCTTTTTGCTGTGCCAGCCTTGTATAGCTTTGCATAATATTATATGCCATCATTTTTTCAGTGGTGCTGTGCTTTGTGGTTTACATTAAACCACACAACCACACACTTCAATTTTCTTGTTGTTTTATGGCAGTCTTGCATTAAATTACAGTGACATATCTCAATAACTATAGAAGGAGGTAGTTGAGATAGCTACAAAGGTTGACCTTTTTGGTTTTTATTGAAGCTTCTGTACAGTTATTAGAGATGCTTGATTGGTCGAATTTGCGGTTAGTGAAGCACAACTCCTAGAGTAAACAAATCGCCAAGACTGATCTATTAGATGTATTACCGTTTGTGTTAATATTAGCTGATAAATAAGAGGAAATTGCAGCACAGAAATGCCAAACAGTTGTTATTGGATTTCTTTCTAAGCTCTCACATACCTACAAACGGAATTTAAAGGAAAAACCTGACCCCTTGACTCCTACAACGAAGAGATCCGGTGGTTTGGTGGGGGGAAAGTTTTGTTGGCATGGTTTGGGTCCACTTGTCCCCTCAGAGGGAAGGGTGCAGCGATCCATTACAAAGTTGTTTTGAGTGATCACCTTTATATTATGATGACGCATTTCTATCCTGATGACAGTGGTCTCTTCCAGGATGACGGTGCCTTGAACCGTAGGGTATGAGGGGTCACTGGATGGTTGATGAGTATGAAAAGGATGTGAATCATATGCTGTGGCCTTCATCACCAGAGGGGTTTGTTTACTACAAGGCAAGTTTAACTTAGCCAGACTTTCTTTGTGTTAGGACAAAACCTTAAACCCCAATCAGAGGTCATTATTACCTTTCACTGTTTACAAGGCTTTTAAAATGGACCGATGGCATGTGGCCTACTTCAGTCAAAAGGAACAGGGTCTTATAATGAAGAGCTGTGAAGAATATTAAAAACTTCTTACTTAAAAAAGAAGCTCTGTTATTGCCAAAGATGCAAAGACAAATGGCTGTAAAATAAAATTTAAAAAAGTTAGACATGTAAGATAATATATTCAATTTAGCACTCTCTGCGCTCTCAATGCAGCCGCTTATTTTGAACATGACAGCAGCACATTAGACCTCTAAATTTAAATCCTTCACCTCATTGATTCAAAAATGTATTCACTGTTTTCTAATCTGTGTTCAGCTCTAATACCAGCAGTGTAACATGGACTTGGCAGCAAATCATAAAAACATATTTAAGCATTTTTGGTATCATGGACGAAATGCACGTATGTGGTTAAGTTACCAGGATGATCTAGCAGGTTAAAAGAGAGCCACCTTCATTATATTGAAAACTCAACATACCTCACTAACCTCTCAGTACACCCCTCTGATCTTAACCCAACTGAACACGTGGGAGGTTTTGGACCAACACGTCGATCAGCGCTCTCCACCACCATCATCAAAGCACCAAATCAGGGGACATCTATTGCAAACGTGGTGTTCTATTGATCCAGTAGAGCTCCAGAAACTTGGAAAAGCAATGCTAAGGTGTATTGAAGGTGTGCTGGTGGTACATGGTGGCCCACTACCTTATTTACTTAGAACCTTTGTTGTTTTTTTTTCCCCCTTTTAATTCACCTCTCTGTTCAGTATCAACCTTTAAAATCCAATACTATACAACATACCTTTCACAATAATGGCATCACATTCAGCTGCTTTTTTTTTTTTGGTGGAAATCAGCAAATACACAAAGCTAGGATGGTAACCTTTAAAATACCTGCTCAACATAGCATGTTATTGCATTATAATTCAGCTCAAAGCACTGCTCTTCCTGAGCATATCCTCACAGAGCTGCTAGTGTGGCTGCAGACACACAGTTCTGTTTCTTGACATGAGAAAATGATTGTGCTTTTTAATTAACAAGCCACAGTTGTTCCATTGCGTTGCTATCTATAATGGAGCTACAGTCATACAACTCCCTCTTGTATAACATTTAATAAGTATGTAGACAGCCATAAGATTTAACTAGTTACTTTGAACAACTAATTTGCATAAAATTACATATTCGAAACACAGTGGAGTTTACTTTCCACCTAAGATGATTCATCAGTGACTTTCAACTCTTAAGCACCGCACTGAGCAAGAGAACAGCTGCTGAGAGGGCGATACGTCATTTATAAAAATTGCAATTGTTTTTGTTTTCTGGCCAGCCTGCAAAATGCCATTATCTAGATTACAAATCTGGCCATAACATAATTCAACTTCACCCAGAGACTTAAGCCTAAGCCTGGCTGTCTGTCAGCCGAGAGAGTGAGAGGGAGGGCGAAATGGACAGCAAGGAGAAGGAGAAATGAGGGGAAAATAACTATGTTAATAGATCGCTGGCAGACACAAGCAGAGTGAGCGAAAAGGGGAAGCAGGGCAGAGTTGATGGAAAATGAGAGAGAGATGAGACAGAACCGAGTTAATAGATCTTCACCACAAACAATATTTTGTGGGAGTGACAGGCTGTCAGGAATACACTGCATATCATTAAATCGGCATCTCATTACACTGTCCTGATATTAAATTACGAAACCAATCAGTATTCAGCGCGTGCCCCCTGCTCCCCTGCTCTTCAAGTCACGGCACCGTCAACATATACACTGCAGCGGTTTATTTCCATAATCAATAGTTGTTACTTTAAGAGTTTGGTATCTTTAAACTTTCAACACCCGCAGAACTTTGCTGTTTTCTAATTTGTCAAGAGCTACAGTACGGCAGTTAATCATGCTGACATTAAGGAAAGACTGACTAATTAATTATATTATTCACATTTTAAATGCCATGAGAAAATGATGGGTTTATGTGACACACAATACCAGCAGTCAACTTACTGAGCACGCTCCTACCTTTAGTAAACTAGCAGGTGATTCTGACCAGGACTGCAACAAAATGATGTCAATTTTAACTTGGGTAAAATTTGACTACAGCTGAGAATCCTTTAGAAAATCAATGGACACAATCTAAAGCTATTTTTGATATTTGGTTTAGTTTAGATGTGAAATTTTGGAAAGCTATAAAGATAATTTTTCAATGTCATTTTATTCAAAAACATCGATTTATTAATCCAAAATATTATAATTTGTGTGCTGAAAGGTGGATCAGTGGTTAGCACTGTTGCCTCGCAGCAAGAAGGTCGTCGGTTTGCATCCTGGTGAGGACACCCGGGATCTTTCATGGAGTTTGCATGTTCTCCCCGTGCAGCGTGGGTTCTCTCCGTGTTCTCTGGCTTCCTCCCACACAGTCCAAAAACATGTTGAGATTAATTGGTGATTCTAAATTGTCCGTAGGTGTGAATGTCAGTGTGCTTGGTTGTCTGTCTCTAAGTGTAGCCCTGTGATAGACTGGTGACCTGTCCAGGGTGTCCCCTGCCTTTGCCCAAAGTCAGCTGGGATAGACTCCAGCCCCCCTGCGACTCTAGTGAGGATTATGCGGTGTATAGATAATGGATGGATGGATAATCATTTGCAGAATATTTGAAGATGTAAATAGTCACAAGCTGCAACTCGAAAGTTGAATATTGTCACTACACTGTACGGGAATTACAATGCATGCTTTGAGCAAGCTTTATTGAAATGGCCTCATTGAATAAATGAAAATGTGTGGTTTTGCCTTGAAAGGGTGAATGTTAATAAGTTCAACTTCATGATTAGATGATGTATGAATCCCTTTTTGAGCAAGGTGCTTTAAATGAATGAATCATATCGTATTAGGAGGGAAACGCTCTGACTGACTTCTAAGAACAGTACTATCACAAAAGAAAATATTACGTTGAGTCTGTGAGGAACAAAATGTATCACACAGGTATTAAACATTGCAGCAGTTTTGGGCACTCAAACTTAATAGAGGTTGCGGTCAAAAATAATAGTTTCTACGTGTCAGTTAACATCATACAAAAGTGCAGCAGGCTGAAATAGAAAAAGCCTAAATCAAATCACTCGGCTGGTGCTGAGTTCACACAATGCTCAATCAGCACACAGGAGTTTGAAATGTGGTTTCTGGTGCGACAGTCTCAGAAGCAGCTCGTTTTACGTCAACCAACAATGACTGGGTTGGTGGAACTGAAGCAACAGACCAATGGACACGGGGGTAGGCTATGGCAACTGAAACTACAGCAGAAAGTAACCGACCATAAGGCGCATTAGCATGTGTTGACAGTGTTTTTCTTATTACTCTCATTGCCAGAGGGGGGGGAGAGAAAAGTTTAGTACTGCAAGTTTAAAACTGCACAATTCTCCCAAGGTATCAGTGCACTGTTATTTATTTAAGGTGTTCAGCGAGTTGGCTCTTCAAGCACATCGGAGAACTTGCCACAGTTCTGCTGTGGATTCCTGTAGGCTGTCTCCATGTCTCCTATCCTAATGTTGAGATTAGGACTCTGTGGATGTTGTACCATCTGCTATAGACAGTGGAGACAGTTAATTACGGTCGACATTGTTGTCATGCAGCAGAGAGAATTTGGGAAGATGCTGCTGCGTGTTGAATAAGATTCTAAGCATATAATGTGCTTGAAACTTTTGCATGTGTGAAAAGACAGAAAAAATCCACAAAGTTCATTCAATACCCATTTCTGAAGCTCTTGTTCATATCTTGCCCTGTTCAGAATTTCTGTTTTTCTGCACACTGTACAGTACATTTCTATTGTGACCATGTTGAACAAAAACCTGAACATCCTTGAACAATAGCAGTGAAGTCAAACTTACTGCAAGGTTCATGTATTTGATTACTGTGGCCCTTAGTTGGCATTTTTTTGTCTTTTTCTTATGATTTCCAGCACATGATACATTATACTCGTTTTAAATGCTAAATAGAATTACCAGACTAATCGTAAAGGCCCGTTAACATCCTGTAACTCAAAATGATACTTTGTTAATAAAGATCTTCTGGTGTTACATCTTATTGGAGCTAATTGTGTCTCGCTGGCACCTGCATGACCCGCACGTATCTACAGTCGTTGCTCTGGGATGAGCACAGGTTTTCATGTCTCATTAACAGAGGTATGAGTTAATGCGATGGGATGGCAGGCATGATGAACCCTCCCCTTGTCTTTGGACATGTGTACATTTGCCAGCTCATTTAATTAAACGGCCAGAGCTAGCCGTCGTCTAACCGGGCAGTTCATTAAACCTGTATCGCACACACAGAAAGGCAAAATGGATGCTGATCTTAATCTGGACCGAAGGAAATGATTTCCAGGCAATTGCTTCATTCAAGATATAAATGTATGCTGCATATATTTGGCCTGCTTTGTTTTGGGTGCCTTAATGTATTCTGCGTACCAGATGCTGCAGCTAAGACAAGAAAAGTATTTTTTTCTTTTTAAATATTGCACTAATATGCCTTTAGAATGTTTTAACTTGACTGGAGCCAACACTCCCAGCAGCTGTGACCTTGAATGCATATATGAAAGCTTTTTTTAATCATCATGTGTTAATGCCGGTATCTATATGCCACTGCCCTTCAACACTCGCCCCCGCCTACTCTCACACGACACTGTATATGAAATGGTTTGTTCATCTTGGTAATATGCTGCATCTAATGATGCATATGAAAAGCAATCAGCGAGGCAGCAGAGGATCTGCTTGAGGAGCAGCGTTAATAACTTAGGGAAGCAGGAGATTGCAATGCCCCCGCTGGCTCGACGTGCACACATATTACACACAGGAAATTCACAATATGCTGCATTCAGCACACTATTTTGATATACATGTCATTTTTCATGTACGTCTTTGTGGCTTGGTTGGGGTTGGAAATACCATCACTCATCTTCTGTGAGGTTGGAGGACATATTTGGGGTGGTGAAGAACATTTGGTTTCATCTCTGTTTTGAACATTTGATACATTGTTCCACCACAACATTAAAACAAAAAACAACAACATTGTGCAAGTGTCTGGCATGCTCTATAAACCTCTCTGATCTGTTAAGGCATAGAGTCCACAAGGAATCTAGTCTGACTCACCAGATGTACACTGTGGGTATACGAGGTGTGTCAGAAAAGTTTCAGGACTGGTGTCACAAAAGATACATTTCAAATCCAAACTACAAACTACAAGTTTTCCCCTTTCAAGTAATCCCTTTGGATTCTAATGCACTTTCCCAGCCTTCTCTGCCACACTGCCATGCACTTCTGGAAGGATTCTTCTGGGATATTCCACTGTTCCGTCGTCACAGCCATCTTGACATCATCGACATCTTCAAAACGGGTCCCCTTGATGACCCCCTTGAGCTCAGGGAGGAGTAAAAAAATCCCACACAGCCAGGTGGGGTGAGTAGGGAGGTTGCTCCAGCACGGCGATGTTCTTCTCAGCCAGGGACTGTTGGATGCTCAGGGCATTGTGAGCAGGCGCGTTGTCATGGTGAAGCAGCTACGACTTGTCCTGCCACAACTCTTGCCTCTTCTCGCGCACTGAATGAAGCAAACGCTGCAGGATCTCTTTGTAGATGTGCTGGCTGATCATCTGAAGGGGACAACTCCTAGTTTGTAGTTTTGGTTTGAAATCTATCTTTTGTGACACCAGTCCTGGAACTTTTCTGACACACCTCATAAGCCTGCCATTGGCCGCTCATTTCACTCTCCCCTTTCTTCTCCTTCCACTATCTGCTTGTTACTGTTTTAAAAATCCATTTGCTACAGAAACAACAGCAAAAACCTCCCAGCCTACCCTACCACACTGACATTTTTAACTTTGCAGAGGATTTGGATTGTCCAGTAAGGAAGCCCTGCTTGCTTATTTAAATGAATTATTCATTTTAATAACACTCAGCTCCTTGCATGCAAATGTTTAACATAAACAATTCCACTTGTCACTATTCGGAGGGAACATCAAAGATGCATCCTTCGCTTAGCTCTGCCCAAGACAAATGTAATTGATTTAAAGAAAACAAACAAGTCAGAGTGTTTTCCCCTATGGCAGAATAATAATGAGGTGCAGCCAGACAATTATTTACTATAGAAGTGCTGGCTAAGCAAGACTACAAGAGCTTAAAGGTGTCCTGTGGTATCATTCAACAAGACATTTGCAGCAATCCTGGAAGTTGTGAGGGGAGGCCTACCTGAATCCTGCACAAGTTCAATGGGACTGAGATATGGGCAATTTCAAGTCCAAATCGACACCTTGAACTTGGTCATGTTCTTCAAGCCACTCCCAGCAGAACATTGGCCAGAGCATCACACTTCCTCCACCAGCCTGCTTTCTTACTATCGTACATCCATCTCCTCTCCAGGTGAATGATGCACAGGCTCTTGCAAGGCCATATGATGCAAAAGAAAATGCGATTCATCAGATCAGGCCACCTTCTTCCATTGTTCCATGTTCCAGTTCTGATGCTCACCTGCCCATTGTTGGTGCTTTAAGTGGTGGACTGGGGTCTGTATGGATACTCTTCTGAAGCCCTGTACACCTGTAACAACAAGCTGTGATGCTCCCTGTAGTCTGACTCCTCTTTATAGCCACGGTTAAGGTTTACAGCAATTTGTGCTATGGTAGCTCTTCAGCGGGATATGACCTACGGGGCCAACCTTAGATTTCCACATAAATCAGTAAGTCTTGGGTACTGTTGACCCTGTCAGTAGTTCACCAGTTGCTGTCCTTGGACAACTTGGGAATTCCACGGTTTTTGAGATACTCTGACCCCGTTGTCTAGCTATCACAATTCGCCCCTTGACAAAGTCACTCAAATCGTTATCATTTCCCATTTTTCCTACTTCCAACACTTCAACTTCAAGAACCACCTCTTCATTTGCTGCCTAGCATATCCCATCCCTTGACAGGTGCCATTGTAACGGAGTGATCAATGTTACTCAGTTCACCTGTCAGTGGTTTTAAAGTTGTGACTGATCGGGATATTCTGCACATGTGTGCAACCCTAGGATCAATGAAAAACCACCCCAGTAGGCTGTGACCTGGCTGTGTGGAGGAGCAGCTTAAATTATTTACTTGCTGCCCATTCGAGCCGTGCTCACTTTCACACCTCGCCAGCAACAACATCTCGATCTCTGCCTCCCTGCCTTCCATTCACGCCTAATGACAACTGATGGCTGATAGTGTAAACATGGATAAATGCTTTACTTAAGCTCCCCTCCTCGCTGTGTATTGTTTCAAGTATAATCGACACAAATGCGTTGTGTACCGATGATGATAGGTTTATGATATAAATGCAAAACATTACATAATTTATTGTAGCCTCTGCCTATGGTGCATTGCCCAGTCAGCACAAATCCTACAGGAAAAAACCCACGTGCATAATTTATGTGAACAGTTGAGGCTTCAGAAAGCAAAGCTGCTTTGCTGGTTAAAACATGATTAACAGCTGATATTATCCTGTCTCTGTCTTTCCTGATATTAGACCACAGATATCAAAACCATGCATCTAGAGTGAAGCCAACTACAGGTGAATATATTTGAAGTAGCTCGCACTTGTTTGTATACAGCTGCTGGAATGTCAGTGTCGGCTAAGGCTGTAGATTTTTTTTATTTGCTTTTTAAATGAGCTAAAAAAAATAAAAAAAAATCACTCTAATAGTTCCTAATAGTCCAGGAGTCTGAACAATTCTCTGAGGTGCTAAGATTAATGAGACTGGCACCCTAACAGCTCTCCACTATGACTGTGGAGGCTTTTCATTAATGCTGGTTTTCTCTCAGGCTAGTTTGTGTGTATTGACCCTCAGCTTAAGTACTATTTGTGCCAATTTATTGTCGTTATTCTCAACCCCGGAATACGTTAATTAACAAAGTTACAATGCTGCTTGACTGGAGGTTGTGGACGTGCACGGCGGACTCTCCTCGGCTGTGATTTGACTGATGTGGACAAACAGGGCACGACACGTCCTCCCAAATTGAAATGTCAGCCATCACGTTAATTCCACGGAATCGGTGTAAGAGTGAAAGAGAGAGAGAGGGAAAGAGAGAGCTGGAGGGGGGGAGAGACGGAGGAGCAGGGAAATGTTTTCACCAAACCCGTGACCCCTTCTGCCCTCCCCACCCATCTTGTTTTATTACCCCACTCCCCCTTTAATTTTTCATTTGCCACAGCTTCTCCAATTATTCTGCATCGCCTCCTCTGCCGTTTTCACGTTTCTACCTCTCGACCAGACGCTCACCATCCTCTCACTCTCACTCTCTCTCTCTCTCTCCCCCTCCCCCCCGTCCTCTCTCTATCTCTCTCTCGCTCTCTCTCGGTTTCAGCGAGATGAAGCAGGAGCTGGCGGAGGAAGGCAGCAGATGCTCCATCCTCTCCAAGCAGCACCGCTTCAACGAGCACTGCTGCATCCGCTGCTGCGCGCCCTTCACCTTCCTGCTCAACCCCAAGCGCCAGTGCCTGGACTGCCAGTACAACGTCTGCAAGACCTGCTGCACCTACAGCAAGAGGGACAAAGCCTGGCTGTGTTCGGCGTGCCAGAAGGGCAGGTTAGTGTTTTCACACAGACATTCACATACACACCCACAGCAGAGACGCGGGAGAGATTAGAGTGATGGCAGAGGAGTGAATGGGGACAAGACATATGAGAGAACCTGTGAATTGGTTGATTGGAGGACACTGAAGTGAGGGGAAAATCGGGGTGGAAAAGAAAAGAAATAGGCATTTAAAGGGGGGAATAAGAGGAGATTGAGAGAGGAAGATGGTTGAAGGAACACTGGCACTGAGGGAGACAGATGTGAGAGGGGAAAAGTGAATGAATGAGAAAGAAAGGTGGACTTTGATGGAGTCAGCGCTGCAAGGATTGGTGTCACTGAGTCTGCTTCTTATTTGTTTGCTGTGCTGCTGTTTTGAATATTTAACTATGTATTATTTCCTAGTTGAAAAGAAAACTGTTTTTGTTTTAGTTTTTGTGCATTTTTCACATTGATGGAATCGCAAAGGAAGGAGAGGACACAGGGTTATTAAGAGAAATGCAATTGAGCAATATGTGTAGGAAAAGAGGAAAACGGCATTTGTGCTCCTGAGAGACATGGAAAGGCAAGGAGTATAAATAATCAGGCAAATGTCATTTTTTTCCCCCAAGTTTTTAGATTTTGACATGATTTTTTGGGAATTTCATGGATTATTTTGCCTCTCTTCTCACCACTTGTCCCCTGATCACATCCCTGTTGACAAACTGGAAATCGGGGCTCTTAAGAAAAGAATTTACATCTGTGATTTATAGAAGAAGAGAAAACAACAGGAGGAGCACAAGAGGCAGGGGAATGCACCGCGACTGGTTGTATTTGCAAATGAGCTGTATGTGCATGTGTCTGTTTAGGGTGTTTATGCATGCATGTCTGTCCGAAGCCTTGGGAGTTGTGTGTGAATCCCCTCTACTCGCCATTGGATGAATATTAAACTCTCCATGTCTGGGCAGCAAGGGTGGGGTGCTGGAAATACTATACGTTGGAGTATGGGGAGGCAGTTTGTGGTGGATTTGTGTCAAAATAAATCGAGGGTTTGGAATATTGTACATTTGAAAATGCGTGAATATGTATGTATTGTGTGTTTCATAGCAAATCTGCTATTGTTTCTACACAGATTGTCATGTCTTTTTCCTACCTGAGCTCCCTTGTTTGGTGATTTCTGCCCTCAAAATATGATGCTACCTTTGCTGTAATTTTGCAATATCACAGCGTTTTGGATTGTCTGACCGTTTGTGCATGTTAGCGTAAATTGAGGTAGACAGGATTGCCGAGCTGTCCAAAAGTGTGCCCTTCCACTTGGCCTTATTTCTTCTCCTCAGTCCCCCAGCTCCGTCTCTTTCTGTCTTCCATTGATTTTTTACCGCACGGTGTATTGAGTTAGACCCGCTGCCCTCAGTCCTGCTGTATGAGACAGGAGGGAGGAGGGAGGAGTGAGGGAACAGGAGGAATAGGGAAAGGGATGATGGCAGTCAAAAGAGGTGGCAAGGTTTGCATCGATCATCTCTCCTCCTTTCTGTCTGTCTCTCTTTCTCTGTGTGCGTCTCTGCCGGGGGCTTGGTAATGTTCTCATTAGGGGTTTAGACTGAGTCACAGATGGGCCCGATGTCACAACATTGCCGTTTACCAGCTACATATAAATACAGCACTTTTCATTAGCGCATTAAACAGGCTTAAATCTGGTTTTAGCATGAATTACTCTCTCCGGGTGGAGTCATGTCATTTGGAACAGTGATTTACAGCTTGCACAAGTGTTGAGCTTCAAGCCGGAGGAGCCCTAGACATTATTTTGGAAATGGCCATTAGTTCCTATTGGAGTGGATGATTGCAAAGAAAAGGCATTGATCTGACGCTAAATAGACTGTAACTGTGGTGCAGCAGGAACAGAGTCATTATACAGTAGATGTAATACTAATAATTCAGTTTGTCATCTTCTTGTCTTTTGCAGCATTTTTATGAGAAAACGTAAAATGAAGGAAAACATAAGCCTAAGCTGAGTCAAAAATCACAAGTTGAATAAAAAGCTAGACAAGCTAAGCAGTGGCCCATTTTGAACTATTACCAGGGGAATTCTGCTGATTCTAAATGCAAAAAAATTGCAATAGACGCAAACTGCCAAATGGTCTCAGTCACATGCACCGGCTGTCCATCAACATTCACAGTGGCACGGCCATGCTGCTCACAAGTGTGATCCATCTTGGGAAAGCAGATTTGTAATCATCACACACATCGACGCACTCAGAGGCTAAAGTCACCCACTCACACATGGACGCACATAACAAAGTATGCATGTCTATCTATTAAGACACAAGCCTCCGAGCGAACAGACATGAGAGCATGTGCATCGATTGTGTGTTTATTAATTACATTTTCGAGCAGCTCTAGCTGAGGTGGATATTACCATTGATTCTTCTAATGTTTCAGTTTTATTGGGGGCACCCGCAGAGATGCTTGTGTGTTGATGGCAGATGGTATCTGAGGAGAAAAGACTCAGTGATTCCGCAGCTTTGTGATAACACCTTTCTAGCCTTGTAAAACACACGCACACGCACACACACACACAAATACATACACATGCAGCAAACACAGCTTTCCCTTCTGAGCGAGTGGGACAAGCATGACCGTTTGCAGTCTGGTTGAATTAACAGCATCCTCACACACACACTCATAAACACGCATACCACACATCTATGGTTTTATCAGAGAAGTCAAAGCATTTTTTGGTGGAAACTGAAAAGTGAATTTTTCTCATTTTGGCTCCACACCCAAAGCAGCAGGCAGAATGTTAAAGGGGGAAGAGAAGGAGATGAAGAGAGATGAGAAAGGAAGGTCAAGAGAGACAGACAGAGGAGGAGGGCAGCAGGATGAAAAAAAGGAATGACAGAGGAGGGAATGACCTGTCCCAATTATTCGAGAGTGGAAATGCCATTAAATTCTCCCCTTGTTATGCTTCTCAAACTGCTTTGTTCCTCTTTCACTTTGTCTCCGCCTTTGAACAGCGTTTCTCTGCTTCCCCTCGCCTTTTTCCTTTCTTGTTTTTTTTGGTTTTGTATTCTCGTGTGATGTAATTCTTCCTCTTTCAGTCCTGTCCTTCCTCTCTCTACCCAATACTGTACCATTTTCCACATTTACGTTTAAGCCACTGCACAATGTAGAGTCGTCAGACCACAGAATGGTGCACCTATGGTGTGTGTGTGTGCGTTGTGTGCACAGAAATAGCAATAAATTAAAGTGACAAACTGCTTTTACCACTTTCATAATCTAAAGTATGACTGTGAGGAGATTATGGCATCTGCTGCAGACCTATACTTTACTGTGCGTGAACACAAACACAACGGGAGCGGATTACTCACAAGCACGTGCACACTGAATTCACACACAAGCACAAAGCCTTTCCGGTTATTTAAATTGATTTTAATTGCATTTATTTTTGCCATTAAATTTCTTTTTAAACCGGGTGATCAGGTCAGCTTAAGACTATATGCATGGAAGCACATTATTTCACTGTGGATGCACGTGCAAATGCAAACGCAGACCCACACACATGCCTCTCAATCCACTTATTTGCACACACACTGCTGCAGTCGTAGTGTGGCTTCAACAGTGTGTCATATTTTTTGTGAGACGAAGCAAGTCTGGTGCCATAACCACATACAGTAGCTGACAGATTTTTTAATTCAGTTCTTTGCAATAGACCTACCTACTTCTTAAGTCCAAGTAACATGTGAAGTACTCGCTAGGTTGCAACCTCATAAATACGCACGCTGACATTTGCAGATATCTCATGCATGTCACATCCATTTACTGTCAGCAGCACCCACAGTCCAGTCTCAGAGACTGATTGTGAAAACAGGAGGTCTGTCTGTTTATTTTCATCAATAAGGAGAAGCATACGGACAATTAACACCTCAGATTTTTTAGCAAATTTGCGATTGATAGAGACTGTCAGTCACATAGCATTGTTTTCAGTAAAAGATAATACATACACTGATCAGACCATCACCCACAGAAAGGTGCCGTTATTGTATTATTGTGGAAGTGCTCCATATTTCATAGCACACACATCTACTAAATGTTAGAAGTTTGTATCAGCAGCTGTCGAATATTTATTTTTCACAGCATTACATAGGTATTAGATATTGCATCCTTTCCCCCCTGTCTTTATTCATCCATTTAAACGTTATTTATTGCTTGCCTAAACCTCCTTCTGGCTACACGCTGCTTTGTCGTTCTTGTCCACAAAGTTTAATATTGAAATCATTTCAGCTTGTAAGGAAAATCAATCCTGTGACTCTTCCATTGATTTTCTTAAACAGGCTGACAAAGCCAGAGCCCTTCATGGCACGCTAAAACAGATTGATTTGTACAGCTGATTTGCTTGTTAATACACAATATGGCAAACCATGAGGCTGGTGTCTTTTTCCTTTGGACTGCACAGTTTCTGTGACCCTTTCACCTGGCTGTATCTCAATGCCCTGGCTCCATGTTATACCTCCATACAAATTGCAAATTTGGACATACAGTTTTCTTGTTTCTGTGTTTATTTTGTGCACATGAATATTCATCTCAAAATGATCTCATAACAATAGCGGTGTGTTTATGAAGACACCAGCGCTATGAATTCAGTGAACTCTCTTGCTGCTGCCAGACAAGCACCTGCGGCTAGCAGAGGAAGCAAGTCACAGTGTGATCTTTTTCTGTCCTCCTTGCGGGGGTATTTTTATCAGTGTGGGTGAGCAAGACTAGTCTTAGACGGGGAGGGTGTGCCCTAGAGCACCAGGCTGTAGATGAAATGCGTGTGCACCACAGAGGCCTCGATTTTAATAAGACATTTACATGTCTGTGCTGCTTTGTGTCCTGCTGTTTGTTTTCTGTGTTTTTGTAAGATCAGGTTTTAGCAGCCGGGGTGCCAGTGGATTGCAGGACTTATTCTTGTTTTTTGTTTTTTTTTCCCCAATAAAGAGCCAAAACAGCAAGCTGCAAGCCTCAGTAGGTGAAGAATGGAAGCCTCCTCTCCCATTCATCACTGTGTAGCTCTATCAATTTACACCGTGGAACTTTTAAATCACACAAGACAGTATTAGTGGTAATGAAAATGGATTTTGTGCTGCGGGGACGGTTACTTACACGCGAACTTGGTCGGGTTTTATGGAGAGTTTTTTTATTAAAATCAGCACCCTAAATTGGGTGAATTCGCATATTCGCAGGAAGCTTTTCATCACAACGAAGAGCGCAGCTGAATCAACTTGCAAACCCCTTGCTTCTATGAGCTGCAGGCACAGGAAGGAGAGCCACTAATCACCCCCTCTCCTTCAATCTCCTCCTCTTCTCTGCCTCCTTCGCGGCCTTGTCTCATGTCCAATCCAGCTGACACAGGAGCCAGCAGTCGATCATAACTCCTGATTGTGATTTGCACTTTATTCACATTTAGGCGTGTGGAGAATCTCACAAGCTGCACACACACACACACACACACAAATAGCACAACACAGTGGTGATTTAAGTTCAGAAGGAGCCCTGGTGGTCCTGAGTCAGGTTTCGCTGAGTTCTATTTAAGTATCCTGCTCTCATTAATTGAATTATAGCCTAAATCAGAAGCCGCGCTTGAATTTTACTAATGCAATTTGTGCAAGAGTTTCCTTTAAAACTAATTACTGCTGAGTTTATTCCGCCTTGAAGCAATCCGTGTGTGTGTGTGTGTGTGTGTGTGTGTGTGTCTGTGTGCGTGCGTGCGTGTGTGCTCAGTGCCTATTTGTGCATGTCTGACTGTTTTTGTGTGTGAGTGTGTGTGCGTATGTCGAAATTGTAAGTGCTCCCCATTGCGTGACCCCCATGTGTTCCATGAAAGCATTTTTCTCTATGGGGGATGAGGTTGTGTAGCAGGTGATAAATCACTGCTGTCCAGGTAAACATGTGAGCACACACGTACATACAAAGCACCTTGAATGTTCCCCTCTTGTGGGCGTACTAATTCCTGTCAGCCGCGCGAATACTGCTGTGCGTTATTTTGCAGATACTGCTCTGAGTCATTAATGTCTCTCTGATTTCACTGGTCCAGATCACAGGCCTCCTCCGTGAGTGTGTGAAGAATGTGTGTGTGTGTAGGTGAGGCTGAATCAGTCACACCTCTGATCTTAGCACCACTCCAGGTCCAATTGTGAACCCAGCTACACTGAAGCAGCCCAATCTGCAGTTTCTGTGATGTGTACCTGCGGGTAATTCCCGTCGTTTCGTGATTTGAGGACGCCGACTGCCGTGCCGGGGCGCTCCACGTGAATGGGGTAATTTGCGGCTGACGGGGCTCACACAGCAAGCCTGCAGCAACAGAGGTGATTGGAAATCTCATGATTCCTAAATCGGTTTACGCAGTAAGTTGGCTAGTGGATCAGAACAGAAGCTAAAGCTCTTGTTGTTTTTATTGTGGGTTAGTGGGATCGGAGACAGAAACTGTTGCCACAGAGTTGGGCAAGACGCAAGTAACACCCTGAAACACTTGCACTCGGCAGCTTGTAACACCCAGTAATGCTGCTTTATCCTTTTTGTGTTGCATTCAAGGAAACTTTCTTTTTGCTTTAAGTCTAAATCTTTCAATAGGTGGTCTCATCAACCTGTGCCAGAAAGGTCAGAAAGTTACTCAGCGCATCTTATCACAGAGAGCTCGTCTTAATTTGTAAAAGTTGTAAAGTCAAACCATAATGAGGCAAACCACAAGATGAAAACAAGTTTCGTTTATCTTCCTGCTATGATAGCACCCACTGAATTAGTGGTGGGAGTACTTTTTCGGTTGTGACTGACAGTGTCGGTGCGGCAATTTGGTTCAGTGTCTGTGTGGGTGAACATTAAAAATAGTTCAGGATTTTTTACTTCAGTTGCCGGCTGGGTTGGTAGACGCTGATATCCTCGGATCACTACATTGCTTCTTGTTGTTATTTTAATTAGGAAGTAACATCCAGATGGAGGCTCTGAGGTCACAAAATCACTTGTTACTGAGTTTTCACATTCTGGTCATTGTCCTTCACCTCAACTAGAATCATAAAAGAGAGTTAACACCAGTAAGACATTCACCTTATTACAAGATGGAATAACACGACTCTGAATCAGCGCTTTTGTTAGCCAGCAAGGTTGACGAGTTTCTACTTTCCACATTAAAATCAGCTTGTTGGCCAACAATTTGCAATTTTAACACAAAAATCACTGTTTTTCTAAAATATGAAACAAATATTAAAAGTTGATTGAATCTAAATTATTAATCAATATTTATAGGACTTTAAGATGCGCTGCAGTCAGTCACACATGATTTTGTGTTTCCTAGCAACGGCGGTCCTCAACTGTAGGTCAGCTGCGGCTTTGGGAGTCGCCCAATCAGAGGCCTGAAACTAAGACCCTGCTGCCTCAAACATGCCAAAATGGTTTTGTCCTCCTCTCACAATAGCTAGAAAATCAATATAGTTTATATTTCCTCCCACAAAGAGAGAAGAATTCCTGTATTAATTCGCCTTTGATGTGGTGAACTAGGCAAACTTCATCCTCCAAGAGGGTTAAAAGCCGACTTCAGGGACTTATTTGCAGCTATTGTTTGACCCAGGACCAGTGCAGCGCTGCTCGTAAGGGATTTACGTCAATTAATGTTTCAAACATGGAATTTGAGGTCACGACTTTTAATCCATCGACTAACATTTACAAAGAAAAGTAGCTTAGTATCCGCTGCACACTAACTTTCTCAAATAGAAATTTTAATGTGCATATTGAATCTCCTCGCCCCTCTGAATCCTCCCCTCCCCAACTATTAGCTCCCACGGCTGGTTCTGCAGATGTGATCTATCAAAAAAAAACCATCTCCAGAGTGGGAGACGCCCCACGGTGCAGCCAGTCGTGTCTCATATCCTGATGGACCGCCAGCACAGGATGTGAGCGCCGTGATTGGCAGCTCAGTGGAATGGATCTCTGCTTTCTGATTAAGAATCAAGTTCGGGTGTCTTTCACTAAACACTTATTGCTTTTTGTCCCTCTTTTTCTCTGTATCTTTCCAAGAAAATTGGCGTGAAGTGCTGGATAGCTGTTGCATGAATAGTAATATTTCTTCCCCTCCTCTAACTTCACCCCTCACTTATTCTCTCACTCTCCTGTGCCCTCATCCCTCCCTCAGGCAGATCATCCTGTCTGATCTCCTGCCACAGTGAACTCTCTGTAGCATGAAAAAAGATATTGGCACTGCAGGATTTTCATACTCATTGCACATTCCTCGCCTGTCAACCCAAGAAAGCCTTTAATGAAAGTGAAATATTAGTTTTTGCAACATCCCAGTATTTCTGTATATGCTGTTAACATCGGATTATTCTTGGCAAGGGGCTTTTTACAGGAGCATTTAAATGCAAAATGACTTCAATCAGCGGCATTTGCTTTGCAGTTCCACTTTCACTGTAAATAAAACAGGTGCATTTACATTAGCTGAATGAGTAAAAGAATATTTAATCTCACTAAGTCCCCGTGAAATGTGTTCAGCGCACCAGAGAGGCCTGTGATCCACCTGCTTGGTGTTGGGATGCTAAATGCAGAGATTGCCAGCTGTGTCTCATCTGAGAGTGTCATGACATGGATTATATCTCGGCTGAACTGTGCACGCCCATAATCACGGCGCATCTTGATGAAGCCATAGATCAAGAGTGCATTAGGAGCATATTTTATTGACCATTCTTCATAACTCACCAGCAGGTTGAGGGCGATCATGGGGCCTGAGGCGGTCACAGCTCATATTCATTCATGTGGTTGACCAGGCCATTGCCTCTTTTTTCTTTTTTTTTTCCGGCTCGGGCATGCTATCAGAATAATTATGGACTTTTTTAAGGGAATTTGAACCTATTTTGTATCTTCAAATTAAATGGCGGGACACTTTAAATAAAATATGGACCACACAAAACTTTGATAGGAGATGAAATAGATAATACATGAACACAGTAAATTAAAAGACTTGACATTGTTTATGACTATTTTATGAATCAACATAAAATAGCTATAATGAACTTATGTAGGTGATACATTTTTAAATGCGTCATGGAAATTATTGATAGCTTACCACTAGAGTCTCTTTCTGTTCTCTTTCCGCCAGCAAGTATGGTTGTGGTCGGTTTAATTTTTATTTCATTAACAAGTTTGACTCAAAAAGCGATTTCGATTATGTTACTGTAGTATATTAAAGCGCTTTCTCTGAAAATACCACACAGAGCTGTCAAGTAGTCTCTAAAGCACATGCATGCTGAGAACTATAATCCACACGTCTCACATGTGGACTTAATGTTCTGGGAAATAGAGCCAGTGTAAATGAATAACAATTAGCTGGATATGCTAATGTCAGTATCCCACTCTCCCTGTACTGCTGGAGTTCTGAGGGACTTCAGATGGTGTGTATGTACACATCCTTATTGCGCTCGCTTTCTCATCTGCTGCATATCAATGGCTGTGCATCGCTCCAGGCCTCTGTCTCATTGCACCTCCTCTCCCATTTTTCAGCGCTTTAAATGAGGCTTAGTCTGTGCTCCACTGCAGAGCTGACTGCATTCCGCTCACCTTGTTTAGTCATGATTTCCCACCTGAGTGAGGAGTGCTGTTTGATCTCATTTGTTTAAAATCATCTCATGTTATTAAATCTGTAACCCCCCCGGGTCCGGAGATGGTGGGTTGGTGCTGGCTAGCTCCATGTATGCTCATCCTGTTGCCCCCCTGGTCAGATCTGAGGGTGACGTAAGGGAAGTTCTTGCATTAGTCCTGCCGTTTTTTGTTAATAATGCTGCTCTGATGCTGATTTTCTGTGTCAATTGAGCTAAGAGGGTGGGCTTTTTAGTTAATTATTTAACTTTAATTAACCCGTAGTCATAAATCCTTCCTTCAACAGTATGTTTGGAGAAGTAGATGCATAAATAATAAATTTAGTCAAGCATTTGCCATAATTGGACACTCTCCATATTGAGAAGTGTGGCTTCTCATGTTATGTACAGTCAAAACTGAGCAGGAGGATATGAATTTCGCACCACGCTGCTGTTAAATCAAGCATAAGTCATGTATCACTTTTCTAGTAAACAAACACCAGACATGAATCTTTGCTGTGGACCTTCTGCTACGGCACTCACAAGGTTATGTTTTTCCACTTCAATTTTTTAATTTATTTTTTTAAAAATTTGTGCATCTTATCAAATAATCACAAATATGAGCAGCTCAGTATTATTAAGCTGTTGACAGCATCTTGCAGCAGGTAGCTCCTGTGAAAGTGAAACCGCCAGAGCAACAAAACACAACTGGAAAACAATAGGAATCCTTCTGTCCCACCCTCTCTTCCTGTGCCTTTCGGGCTATTTGTTCAGAGCAGCAGCAGCGGAAGAAACTCGGGTGACGCTGTCTGATTCAAACGGGATCAAAGCGGCCGCGATATGAATGGCTGCCAATGGGGAAGATATCAAAGTGGCAAGCAGATGCACTCGTGCACGGATCCAGTTGACAACACACAAACATGGCATGGGGGTTTGCACACAGATAAACAAACATACATAAATGTCCTCCTGCAGCTCTGCCTGGTCTTGTGGTTTTAGGAAGGCCGCGCTAAAGAGGCATGTGTGTGCCAGATCCTCCAGTCTTTCTACGGTTCACGATTCTTACAACATGTAACACTGGAGATTTCTGAGGAGACCACATCTGGGTGTGTCAGCCTGTAACAAATCCATACACCAGCTGACTGACTGACTCTGGCTGGTCGGTTTGATGGATGGCTAAATAGTTAAAGGCTCTGCAGTGTATTGGCTATCACTAAAATGATTTGTTAATCGGCGTGTTGATCAATAGACAATCAGATTTTGTTAGTCATTTGTCAAGCGAATATAGATTGTGGATGGATTAGGGCTGGACCTGGTTTTTTGAGCTTGATATAGACGACTGTGTTCTTCGATTACGATGTAATGTTACACCAATTAAGGCCACAGACCGGTGAAGTGGTAACCATCTCGTCCTCTCATTGTAATGCAAAGTTCTGCTGGGAAACTGGGTCCTTGCATGCCTTGGATGTTACACGTAAGAGATCGGTTTCCCCACTGAAACGGTATTTACAGTGTCTTTTACTCTGAGACCATGTGATCCTGGCGCTTGTTTGTGTGAGACATACTAAATAACTTATTAATTTGTGTGTTAGTGTATGTGCCCTTTGTGTCAAGAGCTCTCACCTGCAGAGGCGAGCTGTGGAAGCCCTGCAGGTTCTGTAGTGACTGCCTGACTTGTGGATTCATGCATTTTGAATGAAGGTTTCTCTGCATTTCTTCCACTCCCTCTCTTACTGTTTCAACCCCCTCTCTCTCTCTCATTCTGTACCTCTCCTCTCTTCTCCTCTCTCTGAGGCATTAAGTCTTCTTCACTCGTCCTCAGCTGAGATCATTTTTCACGCCACCAAACAGCCCGCAGGACTCACATCTCCACACTCTGTTTCTGTTTACTTCAACACTTTCTGAAACATACACATCTTGGGAAAATTGGTTTTAGCAAACACCTTTTTTTTTTTTTTTCTTTACCCCCAGTCAGCGTGAGTGAGTTTGATATCCCCTCAACCTGCCTTCCTCCTCTCTCTGGGAGTCTCCTGTTGATGCATTGATGGTAAAAAATTACCTCTCGACCTGCGGAAGACGAGCGCTGACGTAATGGTTCCCACCTGATGCCAGCGCCTCAAATACCTGCGGGCGGATAAACACAAATCTCTGTTGTCTATAAGAAGACAGGCTGGTGCACACATCGCCCTCCTATCAGGGGATGTAACGCAACATGGAGGACAAGGTATCGGCTGCAAAGCTTACTCAAACATCGACAGACGCAGGAATCTGGGTATAAACACTGAAACAAAGATAGGCAAAGATACAAGGCCACAAACAAGAAAGGGATGCAAGAAATGAGGCAGAGTGTAGGTTAAACACGTTTTTTGGTTAGATAATCCCTTTCCTTACCATCTCCACATGCCACGCACATCAAAGCACTTCCCTACATCCTGCCTTCCCCTTAGTTTTGTTGCGGGATGGTATGGAGGAGATTGTTTGTCTGTACAAGTCAAGTGTAGCTCACCCCTTAAGTGGCTCCGCGTTAGTACAGAAAACATTTGCTCCCACCCTGCGGGCTGTCACTTTAATATACCCTTCCTTCCCATCCGCTTTGCAGCATTTATATTTGTGTTTTACACATTCCGTTGATGTTTTCATCTCATATGAAACACAGCATGAATAAATATGAATCAAGCAGAATACATTCATTTTCCAGCGAGTAGTCTGATTATTCTGTTTTGTCGCTTGTTTGGTTCCTCACATGCGGTAAGAACAAACATGCACTACTCTATTTTTCATGCATCACAGTTAAAAGTGTGTATTGAAATGTTCTTCTGGTGAAGATTTTTACATTTTTTTTTAGTCATGCTACATTTGTATGCATGTGGCACTAATAAGAATGTAATAAAAATAACAAAGAAGTTACACAAATAAGAAAAAAACAAGACCAAAGTGTATTCATGACTGAAATCTAGCTGTGTCCGACCACGTAACATGTCTGTGACATTTCCAAAACTGCCGCGTTAGATGAAATTAAATGCAGTTACATTCACATAAAGGCTGGGCACAGTTAAATATGCAGAGAGAGATTAAAAACATGCATTCATAATGCACAAAAATGCATCACTTTGTTGTCATCTCTTATGCACTAAGGAGCTTTTAAATTCTTAATTTTCACATTTTATTTATCTATTAAAATGCTTTACATGCAGTGTATGGATAATATTCACTAGATTTCAACGTAACTTGCTTGTGCACTGACAGACATTACAAAATATTCAGCATTAACACAGCAATATATAAAAGTGTTGAGAAATTTCCTCAGCAGTTTCGTGACAAACACATCTCTGTACTGATGATGCTCATGGTTAGAACAACAAATTAAGCTTTGAAATTCATACAACGTGTGATGTAGCGTGTGCCATCTGCTGCCTTTGTTAACACTTCTTTCCTTTTTTTTTTTAAGCGTATTTTTTGGCATTTTGCCTTTCTTTGATTAAGATATTAGGGATGGCACGTAGGAAATGAAGGAAGAAAGAGGTGGATGGAATGCAAAAAGGCCAGAGTCAGAACAGGAAACTGCAGCTATGTGTCTGAACCACTTGTCCACCAGGAACAGCATCATTACTTTTCATCTTCTCAAATGAGTACCATTAGGTATCACTTTCCGAAATGCTGCACAAGAATTTTGTATCGTACGGGTCTATAGCTAACATTTAGGTAATGGATTCCTATATCTGAATGTCAAAAATGCAGTACTTTATCAGACAGATGAAAAAGGCAATGCTGTGCTTCCAGTAACTGGCATCACTACTACCAGCCGGCTTCATGTTCGTCTATACACCGGCCTCCCTGGTCTCTGTCGGTATTGACTTTGCCCTCAGATTGAGAGTATCACCTTGATGTCGGCACTGATTGCACTCAGAGGTCACCGATAATGATCAAAACAATTGCTACTGAGAGGGAGTGAGAGAGAAGGTGTCCCCCACCTTCCACCCGCCGCCTCTTCATGACTTCAATTACTCGCTGTGACGGCATTAGTATGAATAATGCAGCGGTCTGCCCCGGCCCAGAGTACGGCGCCCGCCTGCATGTACACACTGACATGAAAGAGAGAGGGCAAAGGTTCTTGTGAATGATCAAAGTCGAGCTGGAAAAAAGCAGAGCAGCAATGCAGAGGCTTAAACAGCAGCACGTTACACACTGGTCATCTAAATGAGATCAATCATTGAACCCACACATTCCCCTCAACATGTAACCGCATGTGATGTTTGTTCTCAGTTGTCTTTATTATACGGCCTGTGTGTATGTCTGTGTGTGTGTGTGTGTGTGTGTGTGTGGAATTGTGTTTGTAGATGTGTTGTTGTTTTTTTTTTTCTTCTTTTGCCCTGGGATGTTTTTGCTTCAAGCTCCTCTGATGCTGTTGTGGGATGTTTTATCCTAATGAGGCTTACACGGGTAATTAAAATTAAAAAAAAAGGCTAGATAAAATATATTGTAGATTAAAAGATTATAATCCAACCTCAAAGTGAAAAATGCTTCAAGTCTAAATTTGGTCCACTCTCTTCTGTGGTAGCCTCCTCCAAGAGTGGCACTGTGATCGGTAAGTCATACAGGGTAGAGTTTACTGTCACAGGGGCCGTCGCTTGATGGATGGGGCTGTATTTCCTCTATATGGCATCCATCTCCACATGCAATCTGTTATCCTCTCTCCTCACACCATCAACCTTTTCCAGTATACAGTCTCCTCTCTTATGGTCTCCAGACTGATGATACTGTAGCCGTCTAGAATGACCACACTGGTACAGCCTGACCAGCATAATTTAGATGAAACCATCCTTTTGAATTACCACATTTATCCCCAAAACCAACCACCGTAAGACACACTCAGCAGAAGATTTTCAAAAACCTGCAATTAATGGTCTTTGAAATCTCTAAAAATGTCACATTTCTCATCAATATCAAATTATATTTGGTCATTTTTAGCTCCATATTAAACATTTTAACACTATAATATAAGTTAGGTGTGACATTCTGATGTGAAACAAAGACAACGATGTGATCCGGACGAAAACGAAAACACAGATAAAGGCCGACGGCGGCTATTAATGTTATTTCGGTTCAAAGCAAAAAGGCCGATGGAGATCTCTCCTCTAATGTTGGTGAGCCATTCCCCTCTCAATCCCTCCATCTGTCTCTGTCACCGCAAAATCACTGGTGGCACATTGAAAAACACCACGCTGTAAATTGGAAAGGAAGGATGAGTAAGAGAAAGGAGATAAATGTATAAAAGTGTGTGTGAATGTATGTGTGTGTGTTCATGCATCTGGTGTGTTTTTGTTTGTGTGCCGGAGCATCAATGATTCATCGTCATCCGTCTCCCACGCCCTGTCTGCCAGACTGAGCCGGGTAGAGTGTTATTTGCTCAGTAGCAGCGTGTGTGTGTGTCATGTGAGCGCTCAAGGTATGGTCGCCTTTACCTTCATATGTACCCGAAACTGCCCCACGCTCAGGTTAGACTGGGGTGAAAAGAAATATTCAGCACCGTCATTATAAATTGTAAGCCCATTTTTGAGCTTGTTGGTAGACTAGTCTGGTGTCATTCTCACAACATGGCGATGGCGCACCACAAGAATAATTACACTTCATTTTCAAACCAAAATGCATTCAATACGAACTCTGCAGAGCCTTGACCTGCGAGTCTGATGGCCCTGGTACTGAACCGAGTAAACGCATTCTTTCATTTCTCAGTCAGATGAGTTTCAATTAAAAACTGATCCAAGCGTGACTCTGTCTTCACAGCCTATGCCAGGGACCTGATTTCAACCTGTGCACCATATTCATTAGATGACACAATAAAACTGTGGTGCTTCTGCGGGAGTCTGAACCTAAATCGCTGCACCTGAACTACCCGTGTGTGTGTTTTTTTTCTTTCTTTGCCTCTGTGTAAGATCTGAACGAGAAGTGGCCGACTGTCTCACCACATACAGTGGAATTCACAGCTGCCTTCGACTCGAACCATCAGCAACTTTGTGGCTATGTGAGGCCAAGCTGCTGAGTGGCTGCGTCTTGTTGCCAGCATGCCTGCTGCCTGAGTGTTGGAGTTGTTATTTGTGGTGTGAACGTTTCAGGAAGAACACAAACGTAATATCAATGATAAATATATGCACACAAACAAATGTGCAGGAAAGTGGCTGCACATCTGAACAATGAGCTGAAAACATCTGCCCTTAGATTTTTCTGTGGCTACACTTCACTGATTATTCGCACAAAATCGGACACAATCGTCTCCTTTCTCTAAAATCTCTTCTCTAGGATTTCAGTTTTCAGTGATTCTTACGAGGGATGCACGGTATATCGGCGACCACATTGGTATCGGCCAGTATTAATGTTTTTTTCCCATATATCTGTGTCGGTCCGATGAACAAATTTAGCTGATGTGAAAAACCGATGATTGTCTAACATTAGTGCCTTCGTCTCTACATTTGATATTACTGCTAGATATTTTTACTTAAATGGTCCTGGACTTGAACGTTAAATACGTTAAAATATGTTTAAATATGTTTTACTTTTGTTACATAATAAAGAAGACGATGTGGTCTAACTTGGTATGGGCTTCTTTTGAATAGTTTCCACATTCTAACAGTGCTTACTTGTACTAATTTTTCAGTGTGAACAAAAATCACAATCAGAAATCTGAATATCGGATATCGGTATTGGCCAAATGTTCATATTGTGCATCACTAATTCTTACCTTTTTTTTTTTTTTAACCTTGGTTCCTTGTACATGTGTGTTTTTATATGCTAGAAGACATCATGGGTGCAACATCACATGGCTGAATATTTCTATATGTAACTCTGAGACACAGTGAGGAGCTTTCAGGGGTTTCGTCAATGAATGCAGTGAGACTTGAAGAACTCTTGTACAATGTTCTTGTATAGTGACTGTGTTTATTCTATTACACATGCACAGTTGTTTCATTCTAGTGTGTCAAACACTGTAATGCTAATATTCTGACTTTTGCCAGCTTTAAAATGCTTACCTGAGCTATTGGTTGGTTTGTTATATACACTGAAAGTGAAAAATTGTGTGTCTTTCTGGGGTAGACGGCTTCGCTCAAATCTGCACTTCCATTGATGTTGCTGCAATCCAGTAGAGTTTCTGTCTAAGTCTCTCAGTGCTACTGTAACAGCACTGTTTCAGTTGCACAATCCTATGCTTCACTTACTTTCTTTTGAATTTAAACATATACTCGTGTAGCATTCATTTGAAGGTAGGCCTTTCAAGACAGAAAAAGGAGAGAGAACAAAGTGACAGCTGTAAACGGCAGTGAGACTGAAAACGACACGCAAGACAAACACAGGAGTTGTGAGAGGGGCACTGCTGTTCCAGTGCTGATTTTCATCTCTTGGTTGGTGTTGTGTGGCTAACTTAATGGGAACTGCTCCCAGGATGAGAGCAGCCAGAGGCTTGTTTGGGAAGGAGGCCATTCGTTGGTTTCCTAATTGGTGGGAGTGCAGTGAAATGGCTAACTTTATTGGCCTGTTGTTTGGCTGCCTTTCTTTCCCTGAAATGTGCTCAAGAGAGTGGAGAATGTGGCCCTAAGGTCACAGCTACACTCATCTTTTCAATAGGAAAATATTCACACACACACACACACACACACACACACACGACCACAGATGAAACACATGCTTTAATGTAATAGGAGACAGTTTGTTGCAGGCTGTAGAGTCTTTATCAGAGAAAAGCAGGTCGGCACATTTTATAATATTCAGGAATGCCCTTGTAAGAAAGAGGCAAACTGGCTGGTGACCATATTTCTGCATCTGCATCTTTATCTACATTGTGTTTGTTCTCCGTTTGCATTTCAGACACTAAAGCACTGCAGCGGTTTAGTCTTTGACAGGCAGCAATCTGCACTTAAAACATTACAGATACTCAGTGTTAATCTGATTTCTCTTCGACGGCATGTGGCCTCTCTGGTGTATAGAACAATAAAGCTCTGCTTATGTTATGAATGACACTGGTGCATTAAGGGGAGGTGTCTTTCAAGCCAAGGACAAGCGCTCCATCTGCACCACAAACGCAACCTAAAACCTTTTTAATCTGCAGAGTGTTTTACAGACAGTTTCCAACCAAACAGGACAAACTTTTCTGTGGTCATAGAAGAGGCTGTTCCCATAGATGGTCAAATATCCAACATTTAATATCTGGGGCTGTTCTGTAACCTTCTACGAAGCACTTCCCATACTCTATGTTCCTCTCCTTGCTGGCTTATCAGGCTCACACACATAGACACTCAAATACATTTTAAAAGAGCAACTGCAGCCAAAGTCATCCTCTTTGCTTCCCCCACTTTTCCACTGAAGATCGATTCACGTGGATTATATAGAGTGGGGGTGTGCTTTGAAAAACGCTTCTAAAAATAGAACCACAAGGAACAAATGCCCCGTGTGCCTGGCATCTATGACGCCAATCAACACAATGACCTTTTTCCTCGGCGTGCTCATTGTGTCTGTCTTTCTTGTTTTGTCTGTATTTCGTTCTCCCTCTATCCCTTTCTTTCCTCCCCGCTGCGCCTCCCTAACTGGTGACAGTGTATTCTGCTGGTTGTCTAGTGTTGTCAGGCTGGTTCCCTGTGCTCTCTAACAAGCTGTTAAGAATGACACTTTGGTACATTGGGCTCTGGCAGCTTCAGGATGATATTTCCCCCATTTTGCGGTTTGTCCTTTTTCTCAAAAGTGGCACAATATCTGAGGTTGGAATCAGGTTAATGACCTTCATCCAGAGCCTCCTTCTATCATTCTCCACTGACTGCTGTTACATTTTACGCAGTGTACCTGCATAGCTGACATTATCATTTAGTTGAGCTTGTAATTACTGAGCACATAGGGGGTCAATAGTTTGCAAAAGAGCATTTCTAAAAGATACATAATTGTTGATGGACGCATTAGCAATTAGGAGGACTGATCCTCTGATTACAGGATCGTCTGAATAACAGCTTTGCTACATTTCACTACCTCTTCCTCCCTGGATGCAGTGCCGTAGGAAAAAAATCTTTCCTCCTTTCTTGTATAATCTCCGAAATCCTTTTATTTTCACTCGACTTTCATTTCCTGACTGAGGTGTTTGATGACATTAAGAGGATAAAACCATGGTTCCCAACACTCCAACTGTGACCTAAAATAACCTGCAAAAACGCCAGTGACGCCACCTTATTGAAATGTAATTACCATCGAGAGCTTTTTAGTAAGTACACAAGACACTTGGCAAATTAATTTTGTTTACAAACTTTTTTCCTCTCATTCAGCCTCTAATCATATTGACTGTTCGTGATTTTGCCTCCGCATAATTGCTCAGATAAAGGCTGCAGGGAGCTGCAGTTTTCATTATCCACACAGAATAGCCAGATGGAGAAAGACTTGAGTGGTGAAAAGCGTAACCGCAGTCTATTCTGTCACTAAATTTCCCACATTGCTGGACTGCTGCAGAGCTCTGCACTCTCCGCATGCTACCCTTAAAATCCCATGTGGTGCTCTGGCTGTGCAGAAGGAGGGGGCTGAGAGCACATTATCTCACTTTTCCTATATGCTCCATACATTCACATAGAAATATATATAAATATACCGCAGCCTGTGTAAGAACCTGTCTGTGTAGCTTTGTCAGCTGACCATTAGGGCTTTTTAAAGTGACCTATATCTGAAATCATTTATTACAGAGCACCATCCTAAAATGACCCACATGTACAACCGAACTATAACAAATGATGTGACATCTGCCCAGCAGTTACAGGAGCCAAACCGTGGTCCATGACCTAACCTAATTGTCTCAAATTCTGCATTATTCCGCAGCGTGAACTCTCTAGCTTGGTTTAAATTGAGTCATCTCCCCAAGTATTAATAACATTCTGTTCCAAATCGAGCGAGATGGAGTAAAAGCATCACAAATGATGTTATCTCATCATCGCTCAGAGTGTAGATTCATGGGCACATAATGGAGGGGCCAAACTTCTTGAGAAAACTTAGTTTCATTGTATTCCAACACCACCTTTAGACTGTGACTGCTGCACATCATTGCAAGATGGATTGGTTACTGTGTTTTTTCCTCTTAACTTTATTCAAAAATGCTACATAGAAAAGTTATGCTGGACAGTGAATTCTGCATTGTTTCGTTTTGTATTCTGATTAGCTGCTTCATCGATTGTATCACCATTTTTGGTATCCAAAGCCCCAGTTCAACTATCAGTGGAGGTTTCTCGCTCTGGGTTGTATGAGCACGGACTTCGGATGACGGATCGAGTGGAAGGATTCATAATTTTACCATGTCAACCAGCCCAAAATCCCACAGTGCATTCTCGAATCCCAGTTATGGGAGTCTCAAGACTTATTTTCCAGTGTGGCACAAAATGAACTCCACAAAAGCTGCTCTGAAGTCAGATGACTAAGGCTGAACTTTAAATACTGCAGTTACATTTATCATATGATATATTGCTGCATGAGAATGCCTTGAGAGTACTACATCAGGTGTGAGATGTTCAGGTTCATAACTTAAAATAGCAGAGGTACTTCCATAAGACTTGCGTGAGTTTTCTGCAACATTTCAGAAAATGTAACACCATTCACTAAACTTTTATGCATCATCCGTGCAGAGAATATTACATGTCTTTAATGAGGAAAACTTGATTATTTAGGAGATATATCTTTCTTAAAAAATGCAATAAGTTCAAAGGCTAATCCTGTTTTCATTGATTGACTGATACAGCATCAGTATTGGCAGCGCATAAGTGGCATACTAACTTCTAAAACTACTGCTTTAGGAAAACAGACACCGCGCGAGCAAGTTTTTAATTCACTTTGGTCCGTTTATTATGCTTTGACTGAGAGCACTTTGTCCCATATAACTCATTTCCAGTCTTCCATACTGTGCCACGGGCTGCCCCAGCTGCTGACACGTTCATCTATAACACACTGGATGGTGAAGGTCTGAAGAGGGAGCCGGGTGATAAAGAGCAAGACAGACGGGCAGAAGACAGAGCGAGGGCACGAGAGTAAAGATGACAGCTTTGGATCTTGAAAGAAAGAGCTAGTAAGGGGAAAGAGATGGCAGAGTAAATTGCCTGACCGCTGCCTGGAGCTGTGCCGCTCCTAAATTTAGACTTTTTAAAGATGCAGGTGAGTGAAGTGAACGTAGCAAAATACCTTGCTGTGAACACACAGCGGCTGTCCAAGTTAAATGTTGCGGCGTAGCAGAAACACAATCTAAATTGCGTTCATCTGAATTGTCAGGGAACATGTGCTGCATGCAAAGGCTCCATCCTCTGTTCAGTTTGTGAAACTCTGCTCTGCATGGGTGAATCTGCCAATAATAAACAGAAAATAGAAACAGATGCTTGGTGTTTTCTATAGACTTTGCTCATATGGTAAATCACTGCAAGTGTACGCATCCTCTGCCAACAGCCTCTCACAGACTAACTGATCATCTGAATGAGTAGCGTGCATTGTGTTGTTGTGGTTGTGCCCTTTTACGCATTTTCGACCACATCAAGTTTGGCTTTTTATATAATACATTTCCAGCTGAGGTGTTGCATTATAATGAGTGCATCAGTGTGTCCAGCTGGAACAAACACACACATAAAAAGCAGGGGTGCGGAAATAAAAAACAGACCGACAAAATGTTCGAGACAACCGAAGGAGAAGAAGACAAACAGTGCATGGACATAAATACGTCTCTAACCAGCTTTTAAAAGGATGGGATTTTCATGTGGCCTCACCCTGCCTATCTGAATGTCAATCATAGAGGCACAGGCAGCTGATCAATATTCCAGCTGCTTCCTGGAAAGGTTACGTACATTGCTGCTGCTGCGTGAGAGTTGTTTTCCTGCCTCCTGCAGGAATCACACTGTTTTAAATCATGCCGACAAGTCGGTACGGTGCTGCACTGGTTTGCAGAAAATCTCATGGGCAAAGCAGTTGACCCACAACCTTGCCCTTTGTCCCTTGTTCTATTCCGCCAATGACAATAATTTAGACGAGTGTCTTTAGTGCTGAGGTGTTGCAACATAGACAGCATAGACAGCTCCAAGTACATTCCTGCATGTAATAAGCAAAACACTGCTGATAACATGCAGATATTTTTCCAGCACACTGACATGAAAAACCTCAGATACTTAAAAAAACACAGAGCTGTTCATATCAACTCACACATGTATAATCTTCCCTTAATAAAGTACAGATTCTCTTGTTCTTTGTTTTATATGAAGTTTGCAGCATGTATATGAAATAAATCATCCTTTTTCCCACTTCTCCTTCTGATCTGTACAAATACACAACCACAGAAGCGGCAAGAGCTGTGGATAAAAGACCATTAATTCTTGTTTGGAGTTAGCTTTTCTCCTTGTGCTCAAAACAGAAATTAATCAATATTAATATCCCTTCTCTCTTGTGCACTACATTTGTTTTGCGATGGGCCGTCCTCAGCTGAAGACATATTCGGGTTGCAGTCTACATATTTGTGTAACGGATCAGGGACAGCAAGGTAGAATAATAATAAGGGAATATTTCTTACTGTGAGTTGAACCACATTTTGATGCTTCAGCATAGCTTGCACTATATTAAAGTGCAATTGAGTCAGGGTTGCTTTTTAGACCTCACGTAACCTCTGACCGCCCTTTGGAGGGGGGGCAAAAGGAATGATATCTCACTCTATGTTATTATTCCTTATACTGTATTTGAGTCTAACAGTAGATTTGACCAGTTAACTGAGTAGCTGGCTCCAAAAAACGATTCCACTGGGGATGTCTGAGGGTCCCGTAGGAACAGTAACACATCATCTGCATAAAGGCATATTTTGTTCTGTCTGGTGGGTGTTTTTATAGCCTTGATAACTGCATCAGCAGACATATGCAGCTCAATGAGTACTTCAAAGAGTAAGGGAAAATAAGGGCATCCCTGCCTTGTCCTCGTGTGCAACTACAGCAGTCTGCCCCGTGGTGGGAATAGTGGCTGTATGTTGTGTGACGAGCCCTCCTCCAATTAATAAATGATTCAGCGGAAACAGGGTTTTCCGTGCATCTTCTAGCCGCATACAGCTGAAACAGGTGCTTCTCAGCTCTACTGTAATAAATAATTTACCCCACGCTTTTTTTTTTTTTTTTACATTTGCGAAAATAATTTTAATTCCAATGCGCGGAGATATCTAAAGCTCTGTAGGTTTCAACTGGCATCTGATATTCCTGTCTTCTGTTAAATGTTGCTAGATGCAAGATCTGCTTTTTTTCTTTCCATTTCTCATGAGTACAGAAAAGTTGTGTCTTTTGTACACAGTGAGAGAGTTGAAATGAAAACCGCAAGATTGTACTAACTCATCCAGCTTTTCATTCATTAGGACCTCACAGCTCGAGGGCTTTAACCTCCCAAACATCAGTCGCTTTGATCTGATCCTCGAGCTGAAAAACAATCTAATTTTTCGTCTTATTTTCTTCTATTAACAAGAACAGTCTCACTGCACGTCTTCAGAAGAGAATATGGTTTATTTGATGTTCTGCTATTGTCAACCCCCGGCCTTCTTTCTTCTCCCTTTGCTCTTCTCTCCCCTTTCTCTACAGCAGCTTCAACGGAAGCTGAACCAATTCATTAGAAGGCCCAGAAAGTCAATTATGGTAATAGTTCCCTGTGCTGGAGGAGGTAAAACTCGGCAAAGCCAGCTACTTTTTTATTGCACTTCTTCTACATACTCTTCTATATATTTTATTTAGGCCTCATTTATACGTGCAAATTGGTCCTCTGAAGTGCAAAGGGTGAAAATGTGGGGAAGTAGGGGGGAGAGGAAAGGATGAACAGGGAGGCGTTGGCTCCCAATCTTCCACACAGAGCTGAGTAAAAGTGATGATGGAGGAAGGGTAAACCTAGTGTCAGGAGACTATCCACAGGAATCCCTCTTACTTATTCATGCAGCAGCTGAGCATCAGGGAATCTCCCAGCCTCATTATGAAATGAGTATTTGCAGAAGCTCACACAACAGTGGAGCTCTTGCTTAAAAGCCTCTGCTTATCCACTCCACTCTCCTCCCTTCTTCATCTCTTTTTTAGATCAGATCACTCTAGGGAAGCAATGTCATGCTTCATTCATCGAGACGCCTCTCCCACTATCCTAAATCCCTCTCCCCTTTTTTTTTTTTTTTCTGAAAGGGAAAGCTTGCCTATAAAAAGTTTGTGTCGCTGGCATGGAAGAAGGCAGATGGCTGAGCTAAAGTTTGCTTTTACTTATCATCTGTTTCTGTGCCAACGTGATTGACAAGCTCAAACATGAAGACGCTGCACCACTGTGAAACCAAGCTACATTTGAAGACAAAACATATATGCACTCCAATTAAAAAATGCACACATACGCCATGCCCATTGCAGATGCTATAAATAGACTTTTCAACTTATCTTGACTCCCAAGTGATTGTTGTCGTGGCTTAACATCCATAAGTCGGCTCGGCAGAGAGGAAAACTTGGCATTTAAAAAACTTGGAGCATTTCCAAAACCAAAGGCTCAAGGCAGAAAGGATAAGGATGGTTTTAAATGGTGTTTTTTTTTATCTAGTGCATGCACCCTTAGCTGGTGAGTTTTTGCAGTCATTTAGCATAGCATCATGTATGCAGCCATCAAGTGCATATTTAATACAGCAGTTGAAGGACATTTAAAAGTGAGTCATCTGGAAATATTAAAAAGGCAGCGTTTTCAACTAATTCACTTTTTATCTTCATTTCCAGAGTGCCTCTATTGGTGCTACTCAGGCATACAGCTTAATTTGAAAGCGGATTAAGATTCCACACAAGATAACTGAATCTCCGCTGTACCCCTGCTGCACCCTGCTTCCACGTATCTCTCAGTTCAAAGGTTACCCCGTGATGCGCCAACTCATTTCACAGTGCAGGTGGAGACTATTTGTATTTCTGTCTCGTATGATGCCACCTCGACGCCGCGTCGCTCTCCCTGATTCATTTCTGTGCCTTCTTCCTCGGGCTCATGGAGATGGGGGGGAAAAAAAGAAAAAAGAGCAAGGCCTCTTTACTGGAGCTCGGCAGCCACCATTAAAGTGACTAGGTTGACCCGTGGCATGAAATTAAAGAGCTGAGGCCCATTGAGCAGCCTCAGCTGATAGAGGCTGAGGATAATAAATCCAAGGGAGGGAAGAGTGGAGGTAGGTTAAGAACGAGGGAAGGGGAGATGGGGGGGGATGGATGTGGCAGCTCATGCAGCCTCAGGGGCACTCAGGATCCCTTTATTAGCATGGCTATTTTCACCCTCTTCTTCCACAGCCTGTCTATTCATTGAGCAGAGGCATCAACATGCACGCACGCTAAAACGTTCTGTCATGTCCTGGGCGTGCTCTCTCGCTTTCTCCTTGCTCTTTCTTAATCTGGGAAATGGAGTCAATGACATGCAGCAAGTAGTTACATTTGTACAGCAAAGCGTCAGCTCTCGGCCTCAAGCCCATTCATTTATAGTGATGGCAAGTATAAAGAGGTGTATATTGTGATTTTGTTGGGGGCTATTTTCAGCTACGAGTGTTAGAGGATAAATAATAACTTATGAATTTATAGTGCACAAAATGCTCAGAGAGGCAGAAATGATACAAAACGTGTAATTTAAAACATGAAATATGCACGTTTGTGTGTCTTTGAAGTTATCCCGATGGTCACTGGAGAAGGGAGTATTTGTCAGTGGAAGGGATTTGTATTATTTTTGTGGACTTTTTGTTTACAAAAAGGCTAACTATGTACGAGCGGGTACACAGTGTGCGCTTGTGTCTCCTCGAACAGCAAATCTGTCTTTGTGTGTCGTCTTCGTGCGGCCTCACAAACGTGTGTGACGGCGGCACGGAAAAGCAAACGGGAGAGCAGGAGGGACCGCGAGATTAAACACAAAGTTGGCCGAGTTTCATGCAATCCAATGCAACGCTGGCGCAAAGGAGAGCGCTTTTTCTGGGGGCTTTTCATAACCCTCTCCGTTATGAATTACTGCTTACGTAATCATCTGCTCTGTGCTGAGGTCTGACTGGTTGGCATTCAGGCACCCAGCAGCCTGCAGACCAAGAAATGAGGAGAAGCCTGGAAAATGATGCGACACCCCACCTGAAAACCAAACGCACAATACACTGCAGAGATACCAACACACCTGTGCTGTACACAACACTTCTCAAATTTATAATACAGCCCACACAGATAGAGAGAGGCACAATTGAATCCCGTTAAAAGGCCAATTATTTGCTTTAAATCAAGGGGCAGGTCTTTCACTATGACAGCAAACACAGACCTGGCTGCCTTTTTTTTTTTCTCCTTGGATAGCATCCCAAAGAAAAGCTTCATTTCTTTTTCAAAATGATCACAAATGTCTATAAGTTCTGGTTACGCTCCAGCTATAATAATTAAAAGACACTCAACTTACAGAAATGTAATGGTTTTGGCTGAAACACAAAGTTCTAATCCTGGTGTAATTATAATAAAAAATCAAACTCCTGCCAGTTTCATTGCCATCTGTTCTTTTTGACTTAATGTCATATTTTCTTTCTTCCTTCCCCCCTCTTTCCTTCATTCTCATTTGCAGGATTTTGAGGACTCAGTCGCTCGAATGGTATTATAACAATGTGAAGAGCCGCTTCAAGAGGTTCGGCAGCGCCAAGGTTCTGAAGACTCTGTACAGAAAGCACATTATCGAGAGAGGAGCACTCTCTGATCTCCCAGGTAACATCCTCTTCTCTATTTTTCTTAATCAGTCATGCAAGGGCTATGTCATGTTGCTATTGCTTTGTCATTTTATTTTTATCTTATAGTCCTTCTCTTCTGCATCAGTTCTGGTTGCAGAGCAGGATGCTGTCGCTGGCAGCGTTTGTGTTGTAATTAAAGCGATTTGGACAGAGATGTATGTTAGTCTTCTTTAAGTTGAAAAAAAGAGGGAGATGTGTGGTTTTGGTTGGACATTAAGAGCAAACAGACAAGCTCAGTTGATTGCTCATTAGTCTGCTTTGTTAATGATCACTCACTATGTTTCACACATTTTGCTCTTTCGCTCAATGATTCGCTTAATTGCTTTCTCGTTGGCATGTACAAACGAGGATTTTCTCACTCACATGCAGCTCCGGCTTTAACTTCTGGGTTGATGATGTAGCTGTATCTCGCTATTACTTCTTTGTTCACCTTCTTTTTTTTTTTTTTTTGAATTATTTCACCGTAACGTGACTTATTTGTTTTTGAGAAATTCACTTTCTGTCATGTAAATATTGCACTTTTCAACTGGTGAGTGAGGCGGTGTTGCTGTGTGCCAGAGCTGGTAATGGTGACAGACCGCGGCTGAGCTCCCCTGTGGACTCGCGCTGCCGGTTAATCTCAGGCTCAGGCCACTTTGCGTCCATGCAGGACAGCAGCAGGACAGCTTTTTTCAAGCCTGCCGCCACTCTCCCCTCCCCTCCGCTCCACATTACATTGTTTTGATCCGGCTGCATCATGATCGCACTGCGTCACTGGCTGACAACAAGGCATTATTTCATACCCTGCAACGTGGGATTAAGTGGATGAAGAGAGCACAGAGGGATAGATGAGGTCAGACTTGAGGCATAACTGGATGAGTTTGAGTTGAGGGGATGTTTAGGAATACACCATGACCAAAAAATTTTGTTTATTCTGTCTGGGGATTTGATAGGCCTGAGTGATATGAGCAAAATGAATACAAAAAACATGAAATCCACTACTATACAACCCACACAGTAGAGGAATTCAGCTGCAATACAAACTCTAACTGGCTTGTGATGCTAAATTTAAGGCTGCTACTGCAGAATTATTCAATTCACCCATTGACAGACATCTAGCCATCTGAAAAGTGAAAATTGCTAACTTGTTGGGCTAAAACATCTTTCTATCTTTGCATGGAAATTCACGTTTATTTCACAAAGCAGCTCAAAAACACTTAAATACAATGAGGATACTAATAAGATGGTTGAAGTTATTAAGAGTTAGTGAAAAATACACAACAAAAAAGTTGTTTGTGTGACTAAATGAAGAAATACCTGCAAAAATAATGATGGGGGTAAGAGCTTCATTTAATATACTGTATGTCAGTCATAGTCTGGAGGGTGAGGAAGTCAAAATTAAATATATAGAAATGCCCATCATGCAGGCATTTTTTTGACATTTTAGAGTTTATTTTGCACATTTGCACAGTAGGATGTCTTTCTGAAGGTTGGAAGCTTTCACAGGACAATCATGATTTTTTTTGTGACTGTAGCTTCTGTTCTAAAATGTTTCTCCTGTATACCTCCAGTTTTCTGATTTCCTCTTCAATTTTGTCCCCCTCAATCATCTACTCTTCATCCTACACTACTTTTACTAGCTCTCTCCTCTCCTCTCCTCTCCTCTCCTCCATCATCTGGGGAGGAGGAGGAGGAGGAGGAAGGATTATGTGACTCGGCTGATGGTCTCCCAGCTTGCATAAGCCCAACAGATTACACTGCTTCCAATTCTCAAATACTCGCATCGCCGCTCCTACTAACTGGCTAGCTGACTGGCCATATGATATGGATATACTGTGACGTGTGTGCAGTCCCTCTATGCCGCCTGTGTGCATCTTGATATTAAAGCTTTGGTGGCTTATACAGGAGAGCCTTAGATGTACTGCCTGTCAGACATGTTTTCCCTTTTTTTTCCCCAATTTTGTGTATTCGTGGCTGTGTTTACATGAAAAAATATCTTGTTTTTTTCATCCCTCGCCCACCCTCTTCATGTTATACATAAGACTAAATCAAAGGGGATTTTAAAACATGTCAAAAAGAAGCCAAGGCTGCATCTGTGGAAAAAAATGTGTCTAGCTTTTACTTAAAAAGTCCGTCTATAATCTCTTATGCAGCAAATAATAGCTCATGTCAAGTGTCTTGACAAGTATATAACAGTAACAGATTATCATCATTGCTATCAATACTTCTGTGCTTTCTAGTTGAACAAAATATAATGAGATTTTAGTTCAGCAAGAAAATCAGCGCTATGTTGGGGGGAAAAAATCAATTAGATAAAGCTGTTGCCCATTATCAAACTGATGTTACACCATCTCACTTGTTCTATTTTGCTCCAAGAAAAAGAGCTCTTATTTTGTAGCTCTGAAACTCAGCCAGAATTTTAATACCAGTCTCTTCTTGCATATAGAAAAGCAGCCACAGGAATGCAAAGCGCTCCCATAAACCATTCCCCCACCATATGTGAAATATAGGCTGCTTTTACACAAGTGCCAGTAAAAAATGTTTCATTTTTTATTATCACCAGGGGGCCAGTGCTGGCGAAATCAATTCTATACCGATGTGAAATGTCAGCTGACATGACAGACCGCAAGAGTGATGAAACTGTTTTACATCTATCATGTCCCCAAAGAGAAAACCGTGACCTTCAAACCAACAGAAAGAGAACAGGCGGTGAGCGATTTGTACTTTCATGTCCATCTTCTCTGGTGGAACGGAGTAGGGCTCCTGTGTGAACTGCAACAAATATCTTTCTGTCAATGTGTGCACATACAGAGACACACATAGATAGTGTCGCTTCTGCATGATAGCTGTGAGCCCTCTGGAGTTCTCATGTTAAAAATGAATGAAGTGTTGACCACGTGCTCTGAAGATGAACAAATAGCATATCTGAGCAGAAAGAATGAAGGCTTAAAGGAAATCGTCCACCTATTTTTCTTTTCGCTCTCCTCAGAAGTGATCTGAGTATCTCACTAAGTGGATCGACAGATGCCAAGCAGCGATCCAACCGTGTGATAAATTAGTGATTGATGCCTTTGATGGCAGAATGGCATGAAATCAAACAAATGTGTGCAGCAGTTGTGTTTTAATCATACATTAGTCTCCTCGTAAACACCGTCAAATTAAAAACTCAGCCTGCAGTCGGCAAGAGGATACATTCTTAGATGTGACAGAAAACAGTGGAGATCCTCCACAGAGTCATGATGAAAGATTAGAGGGAAAAAAAACTGTCCTCTTACATGTAATAAGCACATGCAGTGTGACAATGATTAAATGAAATGAACAGAATATGAATCTGTTTCAAATTTGATACAGGAAGTTATTTGAATTTTAATAGCAGAATTAAAGCAATTTATTTGATATGACATGAAGCGATAAATTGTCAGTTCATTTCAGTGCAAATCATTACACCATGCATGGTGGTAATGTTGCCTCACAGTGAGAAAGTTCTGGTTCTGGCTGGTTTGGGCCTTTCTGTGCGGAGTTTCCATGTTCTGCTTGTGCATCGGGGCTTTTCTTCATGAGTACCACACTCTTAAAAGCAATTCAAGGGAGCTAGTCCCACCACTTAATTAAGAGATACAAAATCTAATTTATGATTTAGATGCAGTTTTGAGTTGCAAACATGATTTTTGATGAGTTGGGTTGGCATAATGTTGCTAGTTGCATCAGCTTAACATTGTGTGTAACTTAAATTTCTACATTAGTTGCTATAAAAGTAAATTCAAGTTGACTTAACATAATGAGACTGGCTTGTTAACTTAAGTTTTCTTCTTATGGGATTCAGGATCTCAAGTCCACTCCCCTGTCCTAACATGTACAGATCATTTCAGATGTTAAAGCTGGTAATTTAAAATACATTTGATTGTAGTGTTAAATTTGGTTTGTTGGTTAAACGTAATTTCTTCAGAAGTTGTCATGACTCACAAAGAGTGATGCAAACTTTTGTTGTTGTTTTTTTCTTCTTTTTTTTTTCTGTTGAGCAGTTTCTTCTAGGTCTGAATGTGAATCACATTTACATGGGGTTAAGGTAGTGAATAGACTTAATGCACATCAATATCGAGGGTTAATACCTTAAGAAAACAACATTTAAAATGGTTAGCACTAGTGATGCACAATATTAAAATTTCTGTCCGATACTGATATCCAATATTAAGATTTCTGATATCAACGATAACCGATATTATCGATTTCGATTTCTGTAAGTAAACACGGTGAGAACGTAAAAACTATTCAGAAGAAGCCCATACCAAATTAGACCATATAGTCTTCTTTATTATTTAACAAAAGTAAACATATTTAAACATATTTAACATTCAAGTTCAAGTTTTTCACATCAGCTAAATTTGTTCATCGAACCAATACAATGGAAACAATACCAATGTTGGCCGATAGCGATGTGGTCACCGATATATCGTGCACGTCTAGTTAGCACTAACTAACATATTGTCTTGTTAATTTAATACGTACGAAATAGTTGTGCAAAAATAACAGTTTGTAGTTTTAGCGGGGCTAGTGCCAGATACCTCACAGTGACAACAAGACTCCTAGACATCACTGCACTGACTAGGAAACATTATTGTCCCTAACCCGGCCATACAATCACAATGTGTTGGTTTTTGTACTAATGCGTTACAAGGGAAGAATGAAGCCTTGGTGGCTCCGATGGCTGATCTGACAGGTGCTGATTGTTGAGGCAGGTACGAAAACAGGAACCAGGAAGTCCATCCATCCATTATCTATACACCGCTTAATCCTCATTAGGGTCGCGGGGGGGCTGGAGCCTATCGGAACCAGGAAGTTTTGTCTAATATTATACGTTGCGAACAAACGTTGAAAAAAAAATCAAGACTGCTATTTTCAGGTAAAACAATAAAATGTATGTATTCCTCAAGCACAGGCAAACAAACAGACCGATAGTTGTCAGCTCTTTCTGTGCATGTTTCCATGGTTGTGTAATATAAGCAAGACTTTGTGGATCTTGCTTTTTATCAAACAATGTAGTGAGCTTCAGACGTGCTAGTAAGCAGATTTTGTTACTTTTGGACACAGCCATGTAGCTGTTTCCTATCTAATCTAAGCTAACCATCTCCTGGCTGTAGCCTCATATTTGCTTTACAGAAACATGTAATCTAATTCTTGGCAAGAAAACAAATAAGTACATAAGCGGAGTGAGCCAAAGCTGCTGGTATTATTGCAGCACTTCTGCTTTTCAGTATATGTTTTTCTCTGACTCTGCATCTCTCTAAAATGTACCAAAGGAACATTATTCCGCTGTGATAAATAGGAATAAGCACAGTGGCCAATACTTTTTTAATTTGTACAGCAGCTCAGCTATTCATCTAATACCTCCATCACTGTCATTTTTTTGACATTACTCTCTGCTTCTCTCGTCTGGTTTTATGGTATTCACCACGAAATGCAATGTGTTGAGTCAGTTATAAAGATTCAAGAGCAGGAGTGATGGATTTTTTTTTTTTTTTTTTTTTTTGACACTTAAATCTCATTCATTTCAAATGAGGGATTACTGATGTCCCACTTTTCTCCTGCCTTTTGTGTTTGCTGTCACATCCTTCCAAATGTCTGTGGCAGGCTTCGTACCTATCCAGTGAGATGACGGCGACAGGAGAAATGCTCAAACATATTATCACCTTCAAACATGCGATATTCTCCCAAGTGAGAAATTTGAGAGCGAGGGGAAGCGAAGGAAAAGGAGTAGAGTGTTTTGAAGCTTTCTGTAGCCGCAGTCGTCTTTTCAGTGCAATCACAAAGGAAGACCTGATGTCCTTGCGTGTGTGTGTGTGTGTGTGTGTAGATGTCTGCACTGCATGTCTGATGTTAATACCGCTATTTGAAGTAAATAATTGGCTGCCCAGTTGGTTTTGGCTAATTAATCAGTTGTTTGTTTTTTTGGTGGTGACTGAGATGTGAGTTTTCTGCATGATACGGTTGCTTTGATGAATAGAACGTTAAAATCATACCCAAAAGATTCGGAATAAACAAATAAGCTGTCGACAGAAGCTGCAACCTTGCGAGATGAAACATTGTTCAGTGTTTTGTAACATTTGCTTACCACTGATTGCTTTCAAATCTGCACAAGTGTTTCTGAAATCAGGCCATTCTTTGTCTTAACTGTTATTTGTTATGCGATTCTGGTTTTTACATCTGCTAGCCGCAGCAAGGCTAAATCAATACAAAAACCAGGGTCAGTGTTAGAATACCAGATAGGAGCTACATCCCAACAGAGTGAGCAATGTGCACTATGCTGGTGCGATCCGTTTCTGCCCATCAAGTGGTTACTTAGCCAAAAACCTCAACCTTCTACGCTGAACTACAGTGCAGCAGGTTAGATGTGGCTAATCAAGTGAGTCAGCCACACTTCAATGTGAACAGTGACCTCCTGATTCACTTGAGATTCATTGATGGCTTTCTACAGCATCTTGTTAGATAAATCGACTCCACTTTGGCTCAAGTGTATCGGGCGTGTGTGGGTATATTGTCACTTTTGGGATTATTTCTGTAGTCGATGTTCTTTTAGCTGAAGTCTCGGCCACTTGGACCTGTAAGAGCTGGAGGGCAGAATGTTAAGCAGGAGCCCAGAGCTGGTGCTGTTGAAAAGCAAACAGCTCCAGGGCTTCAACCACATCGGTGTCAGGAATGCAGCTGTTTGCCCTCACGTAGACGTGTCAGCTCGCGTGCGTTCGTGGACATGTGTGTGGAGAATGTAGAAAACGTACTTGGAAAATTCTGACCTTTTTGCAGTTGCGCCTGGCTGATGCGTTTTCGGAGGATGTGTGCAGGATGCAGAATGCGCTGGAAACGAAGTGTGACAGTTCATTTTCCAACATGCTTCCTCACATTTGTACAGGAGATTTTGTGCTCCTTTTCATCTGCTGCAAAAGTCTGGAGATCTCAATGAGTCCAACACTGAATTCTCAGTTGCATTTTCACAAAATTTTAACGGTTCAGTTTCATGCAGTGGTTTCTGTGGTATTTTCTTCCTCTCTTGGCTGAACATTTTCTACCGTTCCCAGCTGTGTTCTGGGTCATTATCCACTATGTTGTTTTGTGCCCTGGTTCATGTATTAGAAAGATTAGCTAAATAAAAGGTGCTTTATAAGTCGTCAAATCGGTTCTTTTAACTGAGCGCGGTGGCCTCCAGGTAGCACTGGTTTCTAAAAATGTAAAAATGAATTAGTAAAAAGCTGTTACTAATTATTTTGCTCCCTCATTTTGCATTTCACCTCCATCATTTGAACTTTAAAAGGGCATGTTTGCCCTGGGACCAATTAAATCAGGCACACGCATGAACACACACTTCTCGGTGCTGCATGCACCACCTGGATGGTGAGCAGTTTAGATTAAATCATTTTATTAGGCTTTTTTTTGTTTTGTTTTGTTTTCTTGTATATGTTTATGATGGATTTAAATTACATTGGCATCACCGCAACGAAAACTGAGTAAAACTCCCCATTATCTCCCAAATTAAAGAGCCGAGTAAACCTAATGTGGGTTTGTTTACTCTCCGCTACCACCCAGCCTGCCATGATGTAAACAGACATCTTGTCGGTTCAGCCATTGTTCTGAGGACTTTGTTTATGAGACTGTGTGTGCTGCCAGATGCTGTATTGTAATTGAAAGGAAACCGTCTGGACTCTCCTTCCCCCTCCTGCTGCTGCTGGCACTTGGAGAATGTTAGCTCTAAGTGGAGCTTTACTGCCTCCTTTATTTATACATCCTCACTCTCTCGCTCGCTTTTGTTCCCTCCACATAGCCCCTCTTTATGACAATTTATTTATTTCAATCAACTCAAACTTAAATTGTTTACAAGATTATATGATTCTGACCAGAATGGAGAACTTTCATTGCGTTTGCATGAAGTGCTTCCATTAAACTGTACTGTTCACCTAAACTATGTGTACACTGGCTATAGGTTATATTACAGCCAACACATGGAGCTATGAGAGGACGCTGAGGTGTGATGTTGCAATAGCAATATGTTGACTACACATAGTTTTTCACCTAACCTGCAATTTTGTACATAACATTTCACTGTGCAGTCCATCCATCCATCCATCCATTATCTATACACCACTTAATCCTCACTCGGGTCGCAGGGGGTTGGAGCCGATCCCAGCTGACTTAGGGCAAAGGCAGGGGAGACCCGAGACAGGTTGCAAGTCTATTGCCGGGCCACACTTAGAGACAGACAACCAAGCACACTCACATTCACACCTATGGACAATTTAGAATCCCCAATTAACCTCAACATGTTTTTGGACCTTGTGGGAGGAAGCTGGAGAACCCGGAGAGAACCCACGCTGCACGGGGAGAACATGGAAACTCCATGTAGAAAGATCCTCACCGGGACGCGAACCGGCAACAGTGCTACCAACTGCGCCACCTTGCAGCGCCCCTACATATGTCTAATTTAATTAATCATAATCAAATGGATTCATTTCATGAGACAGAATCGATTGCACTTAAAGCACAGTACTTTTATTAATTGTAATGTGTTGTTCACATTCATTTTTCTCAAAGAATACAAATGTTAACTGTGTACAAAGACCCGTAAGGCTGTAGGCTAAGCTGAGCTAAATCCTGAAGTCAGCATGTTGACATGCACATGGTGACAATATCAACATGCTGATCTCTAGTGGATATAATATTTACTATGTTCACCAGCTTGGTTCAGAGTGTTTGCATGGAATGTGAATACGTCTGTGTGGATTCTCAGTCATCCAAGTCATAGTAATCCTAAGTGCTTATGTGAAAGGCAGCTGTATTTCTTTTTGGTTTTTGAAGTGACTTTTTCAGCTATAACCAGCTGGTGGGGAGTCCTGGTCATGTTAGCCTTGTGTTGGTAATAAGGGTTGAGTCATGTGAGTAGATGGTGACAAAAAATATCTAGAAGTCCCCACCAGTCAATTAGAACAAATGAGCCTCTTGGAGGACGTGTGACACCTCCTCAAGGACCAAAAGATAAGTCCAGTTGCCTTCTACGGAAGCACTTAGGATAAATGGGAATGTGTATTTCCTTATAGGTGGTCACTCATAAATCAATCAATACAAGCATTTTAGCAAGCTAGCGTTTAGTAGTCTCTGGTGTCGACGTTGTGAAATCAAAGGTCATCATTTATTGTCAAGGTCTTTATGTTATGTACATGTATCTTTGTTGCTGGGGAGCTATTTCATGTTGGTAAACTAACTTTCATGTAGCTCAGCATAATTGTGGAGGTTACCTAAGGGTCAAAAGGTTAAGGTTTGAGGCCAACCACAGAAGATATGTTTACACCCCTAAAAGGTTTTTTGTCTTTGAAAAGAAGGACTCAGCATTTCTCACATGGTGTGAAACACTGCACCATAAGGTTTAGACTTACAACCGATTTACAGTGAGCCAACAGGAAAAGAGTTTGTGTTCACTGTGAAAGCTGTTACATTTGTACGTCTTAGTTGGAGGAGAGAGCAGTGAGGTCCTTCCCCCGCTGTTGAGTAAGGTCTGTTCCTAATTGCAATGATGTGCTTTCACTCTCCATATTGTATGCAATATCAAATTTGCAGACAACCCTGCAGTGTGTTTATTTTATTGAATTGTAGAACCCAGGCGTAAAATGTCCCTGACAAAGTGCACCAAAACCATCTAAACATCCACCCCAACCTTCACCCTACTAACAAAGTTGCCAACTCTCGAGCTGCTTGTGTAAGACGCTGGCTCCCAGGGTCTGTCTTGCACTCTGTCAGAGCAAACCCCAAATATCAATTGTTGAGATTCACCAGTGGATGTAATCAGGAGTGTAATCCAGTTTTTTGCTATTAATAGGAGCTGATTTTGTGGTTTTCGTTGTTGGCACTGCAGCCTCACAGACAGACCTAATCCGACTGGCTGGATGTTCCTCCCCATGTCAGTGTGGGTTTCCTCCAAGTGATTCAGTTTCCTCCCACGCTTCGAAGGCATGGATTAAAGTGGCCCCAATCAATCAGCTTTTTAAAAAAAAGTCAATAAAACATTTCACAATACAAGTTCTGTCTGTGTAGCTGCATTTTGTGGTAGTTGTAAAGTTAATTTGTGATGTGATATTACACACAATGAGACAGCAGGACTGTCAGAGATTCAGGTTTGGTTTACAGTGGGAGGTTGATGTGTTTAAGAGCCACACTGCTAGCAAACCTCTTTTTTTAGTGACAGCTGAAAGCATTCCATGTTTATATTTATCCATTTTAAATGAGCAAGGAAATTGCATCCGATTTGTGTGTACAGTGCTCTCCAATTCCTCATATTTTAGTGGAAAAAAGTCCAATTACATGTACCCGGCTTCCTGCCAACAATCCCAAAACACAATGGATTTCATTTAAAAGTTACTGTTGTGCAACTCCAAACTTCTTTCGTAATATTTTGTCCGCCAACATTTTGGAAGTCGCATTAGAAAATTGCATTAGATTTCATAAGTGTCCCCAGTGAGACAGTATATATGTAGAGAAATTACTAAAAAGGAAGTAGAGAGTAGACATGAACTGGACTGAGGAACACACATGCCTTCAGACCTTCCATCACCTCTGTAATGACGGATTCCTGTGCCGTTCAGAGGCATCTAATGACAAACGCATCCCTCTGTTGTCTCTCACTAGTCACCGGATCGTAGCTGCCTTGTCATATATGAGTCATGGATGACCAGCAGGCATGAATGGAAACAATGACAAATGAAACCGTGATGCGGTGTCTCCCTTTGGCAGCCATTCTCATCATATAAATGCTGTAAAGCCTAGTGATATGAATCATTTCACCACATCTGATCGTGTTTGGTGTCTGAAATAGGACAAGTATATATTTTACTTAAACCAGCTATGAATATTTTATGGTAAAAAAAGAAATGGGGAGTCACTCACCCACCTCACTGAGTGAATTATCGCTGCACTCTGTCTCTTTGTTTTTGCCTATGGAGGGTTTTTTTTTTTAGAATCTTTCATCTCATTGTTTCGGTTTCTGTGATCGACTGCTTACCTGTTTATCACCAAACGTATTTCGAGCTGCAGCACGCAACTGTTTATTATCAAGCAAGCCCTTAAAAACCCACATTCTGGCCAAAACAGTTAGCAACCAGTTGGTGAATGCAGTGAAGCATTTAGCAATTAAATAAGCAGTTTTCTCCCTCTGGAGTTGGGGAAGAGAACGTTAAGTTCGCAACTGTTTTTTAACCCTAATGGGATGATAAAAAGTTAGATTTGCATTTATAACTTGTTGCAAGAGTCCTAAAAGTTAATTAATGCAAGTTTAGCTAAAAGTTCTACCGTATAGAAGTATTTTTTTTAGTAGATATGTGATATTATTTGGGATTTTATTTAAACTACTGATTGTAAAATGTGTAGGAAACATTTGCTTTTGCTTAAATTGGACTTCATTTACCTCTTTGCATACGGTTGCATAGAGTGAACTGTAAAAGCAACCGCAGATTCTGCATATAAGACAGCCTGCTGCAGGCTGTGTTCATTTGATTGACAGAAATGACTTATTCTCTGTGTGTGTGTGCAAGTCTTACCTACCTTCTTCCCAGTCAGTGTATGAGTCTTTCGTGGCATCTCACTTTCCCTGACAGCAGTCCTTTTGTGTCTACATTGTCCTGAGCTGCTGCAGGTAATTTCCCCACCTATTGTTCCCTTCCCCACCGCCAGAAACTATAATTCAGCTCTAACCAAGCGAGAACAGTACAGCTCTGTTGAATGCTTCAGTCCAGGAGAAGACAACTCTGGGAGGGACGAAACGGGTGGAGCGTGTAATGGTTTGGGAAACTTGTTACACCGTGCTGCGACTGGGAAGACTGGGCTCGTAAAAGGAGGTACACGGAGCAGAGCGATGCCGAATAACACTCCCCCCATGTAGAGCGAGGCAAACACACCTTTAGGGTGAAGCTGCCGTTAAGGCGGTTGCTGCCTGTAGTTTGATGTGTCGAGAAACATCAAGCATTGTCTTTCCTGGCTGAGCTACAGTGTGTCACCACATGTCAAAGTGAAGCATTGTAAGAGTTTGTGATTGCTGGCTTACAGGCTCGACGCTAAAATGTCGCAGAGCTTTGACAAACAGCAGTTCATCTTGCAGTAAAGCTGAAATAGTGTAACATATCTGACAGCTGGCTGTGTTCCTGCAGCCGTCAAGGGGGGAAAAAAAGGAAGAAAATGCCAGCTTCTTTGAGTTTGATGTATTTGTTTTTGTTTGCTTGGTTTTAAACTTTCATGCCTGAGACTAATTAAACCCTCTCTGAAGTCTTTTTTCTTCGGAATATTTGTGAAATAAACATATTTGCACTTGTGGGAGATAACAATAATTCATATAATAGTAACATTACAATTTGGAAGAGTGATTACTTCGTAGTGGCGGGCTGTTTTTTTGGCAGTGGCAGAGATCAGCGAATGGCTCTTGAAGCCAGACACGCACCTAACCACCGGGAGTATTCATCTGTCTCTGTGCATTCAGCCAGTGACTACACTCCGTCCAGCAGGAGCAGCAAAAAGGACAAGATTAACAGCAGTGGCAAGGAGGTGGGCCAAGAACTGGGAGTCATGGAGTTTGGTTGTGCTTGTGTTTTCTTAGCAGCAGGAGCTGAGGTGCTGGAACACGGCCGGGGTTTGTGGCTAAAAGTTTGGTTTTGCTTTTGGCTCTGGATATTAAATGGAAACGAGCTGAAGTGAGGATCAGAGTCGGAGCTGGAGCCAGAGGGGGTGTTGTGTTATGTTTGGGTGCTTGTTTGAGATGGACTGTCGTGATGTACCTGGAGTGTGGTCAGTCAGGGAGCTCGCTTCCCCCGTGCCTTGGTGGTTTTGGCAGGTACCCCTCTTGTGCTGCCTGACAGTTTGTCTTCTTAATAAGCTGCATGTCTAAGTATACGCTCTTCATTTTTACAGCTGGACTGATGAGAAGGCCACAATAAATGGGAGCCACAGGAGAGATATCTAACAGGAGTTAATGGGCCACTAAGGGAATATGAGGTTTTGAAGGCGGGGATGTTGTAACCGCCACTCTTTCACTGGGCTTTCACGGCTCTTTAAGTCGATCTGTCTAAGAATTATATCACAAAATTTCCATTTTGGGTCACAGGAATGTCCCTTTGCTGTAACTCTAGATTTTTTTGAAAAGGTACTTGCACAAATATCGCACAAACCCACAAGAGACTTGGCCTGAATTAGCAATACAGAAAGCATACCAAAAATAAAAATAAATAAATACACCGTGTGGCGATGCTCACGTCCTCTGAGAATATCCCTTTAAAAAGTGCCAGCATGTGATTTGTTTGGAAGGCAAAGGGAATTATCAGATGAATTGTCATTTTCTTTCAACTGTCATTTTGTGTTTTTACTCACAATTTTAGGGGAAAAGGCACCAAGTAGAAGAAACAAAACAATACAATTGACAAGATGACAAAATGGAGATGGGAATAGAGCTGACAAGAGTACAAAAAAGACATTTAGTGGCCTTGTGTGCAGTGTAACCTACTTTTAATGTCGCAACAGCACAAAAGGAAAGTATGCAGCTACCTTATTACATGGTATGATATGTGCGGAATATTTGCGTTTTCCGTGACAGGCGCCGGTTTGAGAGCTTTTATCTGACGGCTTCATTTCACTCTGTTGCAGAAAGCAGCGTTCACGAGGGAAGCACCGGCAATGACAATGATGGCAGCGTCTGCGGCAGCGACTCCGTCTTCTACAAGCAGAGCGAAGGTGAGAGATGACGAAAAAGCAGCATTTTGTGGCACTGTAGATGGGTAGTTCCAGCCACAGCTATAATCAACACTACTTTTTCCACTTTACAGTTGTTTTCTAGTGTGCTGTATATTGATTTGTCCTAAAGTAGTTTGGGTTTTTTCCTAAAAGGCTGAGCTTTTCTGTTTATTTCTCATTAATGTTGCCTTAACAAGTAGAGACAGACAGGGATGTAAGCACATTGGTACTCAAATTAACTGCCCACACGTGGAGTGACGGCCCTCTTTTAATCATTAAATTGCAAGCACATTAAAATTCACGTGCACGCACTCGAACATAAATCCACTGGATACACATAAAACCGCTGACGTGCCTTCATGCAAATGTACACACACATTAAATCAAAGCCTCCTACTCGCCACACACTGCTTATACCATTTACACGCTCGCCTTTACACACAAATAAACATGCAAACTAAATATGCGACTAAACAGCCCCAATCTAACAATGAAGCCAATTCCATTTGTTTATCAGTAATTATGAGTTGTTTGTGCAGTGATCAAGATCTGCCATTTAGATAATGGCAGCTCTGGAAAGGCCCACAAACAAACACTGATCTGTGTTGGTGTGTGTTTGTGGGGTCTTGATATTCAAATGGGCCACACCAGCAGAAACTCTGTTCTTTCGGTTTGATGAGCTGAAGCTAAGAGAAAATCCACATTTCAGTTTGTGTCTGTTTCCAACTCACCTCGCCGTTGCCGCTTTCATTGTATCTATATCTTCAATCGCCATTCGAACACGTCAACCTGCATGTTTCCACAACTCTCGCTGCTGCAATCAAGCAGCAATTCTTTATAGGGCTTCTGTTGCCTTTAGATTCCCTCCACCACCACTCTCCTCTCTTCTTGAAACGCCTCCTGATTCTCTTTTTGACTCAGGCATGTTATCATTAGCTAACACATCACACGCTGAAGCCACGGTGAGTCACGTCAGCCAGCTGTAGGTACTGTTCATTATATTCGAGTTGTTTTTGTTCAGTGTCAGTAGACTCAGGCTGTGGTGGACTTTTTTTTTTCTACTAAATTATTATTTTGTTACTTTTGCCGTGTAATTAATTGCCACCATGAGCTGTTTTTCACTGTCGCTGCTGCTTCGATTCTTGAATGTTTTTGATGAGCGGGCCAAATGACAACTTCTTATTGTTTTAAGAACACAGTGAGAACGCGCCCCTCTTCCCACACACAGTAGTTTTTACTTTATGTCTCATTCGCCACCCAAAAACTTTAAATCCCGTTCTCGCCTGGTAAAACGGTCATCACAGTTGAAATGTTTCTATAAATGTTTAGTATAGAAATATGACACTGATAACCATCTGAACATTTTACTCTCAGAAGAAAACTACATTTTTCTAAATGTGTTGAAGTTTCCTGTCATATCTTTGGACATCTGATCTCATTTAAAGATCACAATAATCTTATGAAAGTCTGAATATGATTACTTTTGCTTTCTCGTTTCGTCTGAGGAGTCACCAAAAGGTTTACAAAGAAACAATGCTGTATTTTTCATTCATTTCATTTCATTTCTACAATTATTCTTTTCATTTTTCTTAGTGTGTGTCCATAGATCAACCTTAAACCATCAAATATTTGTCAAATCTTGGGGTCGACTGATGTAGTTTTTCAGGGCCGAAGCCAATTATCGGATTATTTGTAATCAAGGAAGCTGGTAACAGATATTTGAACCTTAATTACATTTGTAGTAAAAATGAAAATCTTGCTGTCAAAATTAGAATAACAGAAACTTAGGCAAAAAAAACTTTGTTGAAATGCTTTTGTTTATTTATTTGTTAACTAAAAAAACTTTTTTTTTTTTTTAACATTTATCCTTCAGTGTTGATAGCTATTACTCATGAAGTGTAACCATTCCGACAGTACTGTGGGTGGGACATTGCTTGGCTACGGATGTGACTACAGATAGAAAAAGCTGCATAAGATCCAAAGTAGCATTTTTTTTTTTTTAATCTGGAATTGGTTTTTTAAAAAAAATAACAAAACCATTATTCAGAAAATGCTGATCATTAGAACCAATAATCAGACTGACCGACCCCGAGTCAAATCACAATATGATGAGTGAATAATACCAAATAAACAAATATTTTCTACTTGGTACTAAACAGAAAGTACAGATGAGGTTGTTGGGAATGTTTTTAATGTGACAAGAACACATTTTACTTTAGATCTTATGCTGCAGCTACATGTAAAGTTAAGACATCACCAAAGATATCACAACTCATCCCGAGGGGCAACATGAGTATCAACCCGTCATGGTGTGTCATCCAGTAGTTTTACTCCAAACTACCAAAGTCAGATTTACTCCAGGGATCACTAATGTCTCTAGGATTCATCCCTGAGGAACTGTGAACATCAGTGCAAAATTTCATTGCAATCCATCCAGTATTTGCTGAGATATTTCAGTCTGGACCAACATTGCCATCCACAGAGTTGTTGCTGCCACCACAGCTGAACTCGGTGTTTACAGTTTCCAGGAATCACGCTTTCTTTGACAATGATGTGTCCAGATGTGTATGTGTGATCTGTGTGTGTGTGATACCAGGTCACAGTATGGCAGAGACGCTCACTGTCGCCCTGCGTGTTGCTGAGGAGGCTATAGAGGAGGCCATCGCTAAGGCAGAGGAGTTCAGTGACAGCTTGGTGAGGCGTCCCTCTGTTTCTTTTCTTCCCACCAATCCCTCCATCCCCCTGCCCTTTATTGTTGTGTTTTTTTATTATTATTATTATTTTCTCCCTGCTGTTCATTCAGTCCCTCCTTTCTCTGCCATGGCCTCTTACTGCTGTTCCCCTCTTTCCCTCCTGTTGGTCTCAGTATCAGCAGGAGGCAGTCATGGTTTTTGGCTAAGACATCTGCACAGACCCTCTCCTGGTAATTCACAGTGGCTTTGATCAGGATATATCTGTGTGTGTGTGTGTGTAGGAGAAGCAGAATGAGGCTCGATATCTGCGGGACCACAAAGAGGAGCTCATAGAGGAACTTGCCACAACCATCGTACAAAAAGTAGGTTGAGTGTATTTTATTTTTTACAGGTTGATTTTTTTTTTTTGTCCCCTTTATGAGAAGTCTGATCCAATGTTATACGTCAGGCTATAATCCAACTGTGCTTTCACCTTGACAGTGTGATTAGTTCACCATTGTAATTTCAAACAAAAGCTTTGTAGTCAAATGGCAACTGATATAAAAATCTTTTTATTTTGAAAGCGAGAATACAATATTATTGGAGAAAAGGGTAGAAAGTCTTTGAAAAATGATAATAGAGTTTGCCAGAATCTGCATACCATTACATTAAAATTCAAATGACAGCCGCTTTAATTTTAATTATATTTCCTAATTTGCATACACACAGTAATGTGGAGACAAAGGTTGCAGTTACGCGACCGCTTTTTAGTTCTAACTAACATTTGCCAGCCATAAACTCATTGGAAGTGAAATATTAAATGCTTTATTTTTTTTTATCTCCACTTTGAGGATAATGTTACGGGAAAATTCAAATGGAGACTGGATTATTGGTTTTAAATTTTCATTATAACAAATTATTCATGGCTAAATATAAAATGCTGTTACAGGATTGTATTTGCGATCGCCAGTTTGCATTTATTATTATGATTTATTATTTAAATAAAACATATGTGAAATTATAGCTTCTATCATTTTCTCTCTCCCCTCATCTTCTTCTCCTCCTCCCGTCTTCCGTTTCTTCTCAGATCATTCAGAGGAGGAAGCGCTCAGAGATGCAGACAGAGTATGACTTTGTCTGGCCTCAGCCTCAGTCTCTGATCCAGCCCAGTGAACTGTCCTCTCCTTCTCAGCCTCACGCTTCCTCACAAGGACCACAAGACCCCCTCAAGACCTCCTACTCTCTCTGGGTGAGTCTGCGTGTCGCCGCTCAAACTGTCACAACACTGCAAGCCATTCACACGACCAAAGGCATCCATATCTGGTTGTGTCAAAACAAAAATTGCCCTCTTAGTGGGCGTAAACTGAGTCTCCACCAAAATGATTCGCTCTTTGATTTTTGCACCATGTGATTTTTTTTTTTCTCAGTATACAACCATGCATTTCTGTGTAATTTTTCTGTGTTTTGCCAGACCGGCTGTGGTTTTACAGTGTTTGCCAGCTTTGAAGAAACACAGGAATGTTGTCTTTGGCAGAAAATCGCTGTAACCTTTCAGTAGTGCAGGTCACATGCAGTCATGTGAAAAATACATCCCATGGAAATTGTTGCAGTTTGATGACCAGCAAACTCTTGATCCTCGTTGAAACAGTGCCTACAGGTAAAGATGGTATTTCAACACAACCACAGGGAAAATGTGCATTTTGGGTAATTTATATAACATAAATATCAGTATATTAATTATTTTTCTGTGGCCTAAGCGAGTTTCGTCCCCTTTCGCAGAAATAACTTCATCTAAGTGTTTTGCATAATTGTTCAGCCACCCCTGACACCAGCTTTTTTGGCCACTCTTTCCAACAAAATTCCCTCAATTGCAAGATTTTTGAGGGTTTTCTTGCATGTCCTGCTTGTTTCAAATCCCCCCCTCTCCACATCATTTCAATGGAATTAAAATCTGGGCTTTGACAAGACCGTTCCATGACCCTCCATTTCGTCTTTTTGAGCCATTCCTCCGGGGATTTGCTCATGTGCCGAAGATCATTATCCTGTTGAAAGGTCCACTTCTGTTTCAACTTCAGCTTCCAGACAGATGGCCTCACATTATCTTCAAGCCCTCTTTGATATGATGCGGAATTAATAGATGAATCAGTGACAGCAAGCTGCCCAGTCCCTGAGGCAGCAAAACAACCCCCGAGCCATAACATTTCCGCCACCATGTTCTACAGTCGAGCTTCTTCTCCTGAAAAGCTGACTTTGATCTGCATCAAACAGGCCTGCTACTACTGTGGCCAAATACCCTTATCTTTGATTCGTCTGTCCAGGGCGCATTATTCCTAAAGGCCTGCATGTTTGTTCATTGGCAAACTGAAGTGTTGCTCTAATGTCCTTTCTTTCCTGGCACGACTCCGATGCAGGTCAAATTTGTGCGATCTCATACAATTTGACACCAACAGTTGCAGAGTTACTTGAAGATCCTGTAATGAAAATTTGGGGGTTCTTGGACACTTCCTTTTCAGTCACATGGTCCGTGCTCTTGTGTGAATTTCCTGGGTCAGCCTGTCCCGGAAAAGCATTTGAAATCCTTTTTTTTCTGAGAGCATTATAGAGCTCTCCATATCTTGGCATGATGACACCACACATTAATAGTGAAGCGAACAGCAGACATTAGATGTCAGAGGTTTAAATAAGACAGGTTACACATGTCACGCCCCGAGGAGGTTCGAATCATTAGCACCTAATCTGGAAACCCTGATTTAGATTTAATGGATTTGAAGGTGTGATAAATGTAGGGTTGCACTATATTTTTTCCATGTGCACTGTTTCGATGAGGGTCAAGTATGTGCCTGTGTGAATACATTGCAAACTCAACAGTTTAAATGTCACGCATTTCATTTTTTCATGTGACTGTAAGTGGTGATGATGTGGTCCTATTTAGTTTTTTGCTGTGGTCTCTTTCTTACAGTTGTTGTAGTGCATGCCGGTTGCAATCAGACAGAATTAAGCAGCAAGATTTAGGAATTCTCTCCTCTTAAGCGAGCAGGATGTGTTTCGATGCTGGTTCGGTTCCAGATTAAGGATGTTAGAACTTGAGCTAATTAAAAGGAGAGTTTTGACTTGGTAGAGATAAGCTCTCTTTGAGTTTTATCTCTGTGTTGCCGTTTTTCTTCGGGTAACGGCTAAAACACACCAGTGAGCAACAAAGTAGACCCTCAGGTGCGTGGCTAATAGCTCTTTTTATCACTGTTGTAAGTGGATTTTCTCCTTCAGTAGACAAAAGCAAAATGTGGAAAGTATTCTGAATGTCATGCCAAGTAGGAGTCTGACTGATATCTTAAAGTAGGCCAGAAGAAAATACAAAATGACAGTTAACCTAGCATTGTTTCACTAAAACGTACACACAATATGGCAATAAGACAACACAAAGTTACAGGATGTGATACACATAACAACACACACACACATACACATAAATCAGCAATACACACGTACCTGGCATCGGTTCACACTACAAGTCAGCAGGGACTCCTGGAGATTTGTCATCGTCCTATGTGTGAGCAGAGCATCAAAGCGGTACTCCCCGAGCTTCTCAGTTCTGTTTCCCGCTGTTTCACTCAGCCAAGATCAAAGTTCTGTGAAATACGCAGGGATCCTCCTCAGCTGCACGGCCTGCCACGGGATGAGCTCTGTTTATCAGCTCTCCGCAAACACACTCACTGACACACAATGCATGCAAATTAGCCCTCACAGACGTACCGTAGTACTACAACACTAAACCTTAATGTTGAGTCCCACCCATTTTCAGGATGGATGTTTTCTCCCTGTAGATCTTATGTAATTTTTGTTCCCTTCAAGGGGCTGCTCAGTAAAGAAACAGGAAAGCAGGCCCACAACTATAAGTGCATGTCACATGGATGTAAAACCAGGGGTGATGCCGTAAAAATACATTAGGATGAATTAGTTAAGGTCTTCTGAGTGTGTGTGTGTGAAACAGAGAGAGATAAACAGGGAGAGATATTAGACTATCATCCTAGTTTATTATGAATGTATTGTTATTTACTACACACAGACACATACACTCACAGAGGCTGCCCTTATTAGCCATTTGCTTAGTTGTTTTGTAGCTCCACCTGCTGATGAGAATGGTAAATCACAGTCACAGCAGCTTTTATTACAGGAATTAGGTTAGCCAGATGGAGCGAATGCTCTCCTTACTATAATGTAATTACTATAGATGGATATCATTTCTGAGTGTTTTCTGGCCAAGTGCCATTGTCTGTGTCCAAACAGCATTTCCATCACTACTGAGAAGTTTATTCAACTGAGATGTCTGTGAAGATTCTCAGTCATCCAGGTCATGCTCATTTTGGTTGATTAGTTGTAGGAACTGGACTTGCTTGAGTTCATTGAAGACGTTTCACCTCTCATCCAAGAGGCGTCATCAGTTCTGACTGACTAGTTGGGAGTTCCACATATTTATATCCTAAGGAGCCATTAACACCTGAGTTTCGGTTTCAACTGAGGGTTGTTACTCCTCCCCCTCATTATGTGAGGTGTTAGTGCTCCCCTTGCCACAGCGGGGTTCGTTAGGGTCCTTTGTGGCTAAATGTGAATGGAGTTTCATTTCCCTGTCCCCAGGAAGATGAAATTAATCGATTAATCTACCAGAATATTCAACTGAGAGTTTGACTAAATTTTCCCATCATGAAAAATCCATTTGTTTAGCTTTAAACTTCTGAACCCCAAAACCTACTCACAGATTTCAAAGGCATGTCATCTTTAAAAAAAACAAAAACAAAACAAAAACAAAAAACACGAAAATGACACCATTTACAAACTAAAAACAGTAAAAACAGGAAGAAATGACAAATTTAAGCTTTTTGATGGTTCCGTCTGGAAAAATTGACCAAATCTGAGTTTGACATCATGATGTTTTATAAAATGCACTTTATTCTACATGTCTAATTTGAAAAATCACCAAATCTAGATTATTTGCACGAAACAGACAATGAAATGAAATGAAAAGAAACTCGTGACAAAAATTCAGGAATTTTCACATGACCTGGGATGAACTGTAGGCTGTGCTTACACAGAGCAGACAGGAGACAAATTAGGATGTACATCATTAAATATCTGTTGTATGTAGAGCTACCTTTTTTCCCCCAATATTGGTGACACCTGAGAAATGTGTTGCATAATTCTAGGCTTTATCCATTTTTGTAAAACAAATATTCAAAGAAATTGAAACTTCTCTTTTTTTCCTAATTTAAGAGACATTTTTGAGCTCTCTCTACCTTCAGCCATGGTTGTTGTTTCCACAGAGGTGCAGGACTTTATATTGCAGTGAAAAATGAGTCAACAGTGAGCAAAAATCTGACAGGACATGATTTTTTTTTTAAAAATGGTTATAAACTGGTTGGGGGCTGCAAGGTGGAGCGGTGGTTAACACCATTGCCTTGCAGCAAGAAGGTTGCCAGTTCATGTCCCGGTGAGAAAACCCGGGATCTTTCTGCGTGGAGTTTGCATGTTTTCCCCGTGCAGTATGGGTGCTCTCCAGATTCTCCAGCTTCCTCCCACAAGTCCAAAAACATGTTGAGGTTAATTGGTGATTCTAAATTGTCCGTAGGTGTGAATGTGAGTGTGCTTGGTTGTCTGTCTCCAAGTGTGGTCCTGTGATAGACTGGTGACTTGTCCAGAGTGTCCCCAGTCCGCTGGAATAGGCTCCAGCCCCCCGTGACCGGATTCAGCGGTGTATAGATAATGGATAATGGTTGGAAATCAAAACATCTTCACTGAAGTTTTGCTTCTCCAGCTGAACCCAACCTCTGACCTCAGCTGTGGCGTTTATGTCAGCAGATTTACATGTACGTCTGTGTCATTTTGCTCATATTTGCGTGTCTCTGCCTGTGTGTTTTAATGTGTGTGCTCGCAGCGATCACGATCAGCGTTCTCCCTCACCAGTGACGACTCCCCAGAAAAGGCTCCAGAGGAGGAAAGTGCCAGAGCAGACGGCAGCGGCTTGCAGGAGTGCACTTCCCTGAAGAGGGAGGCCAAGGCCACGTCTTTACCCAGCTGGAAGAGCATGGATCGCCTGGACAACTCGAGTAAATATCAGACTCAGAGACTGTTCTCAGCAGTTTGCCTTTAGTCAGTTCTCTCCTCTTGGGATTTTATATAAGATACATTACTCATTCGCTTTAAAGATTCCTCTCTAGTATCTTGACAGATAATGACGATAAATTTACATACTGCGTAATAAATGCTCTCAGAGGAGACACACAACTCAATTATGAAAATTGATCTCTGAATTATATGATAATATGCCCATATAACTTCAGTAATGCAAGAAAAGCCCATTTTTATTAAACGTTTTCAGGATGGATTTACTATTTACTGATTTCTTGCTGTTTATGCCATTTTTATTAGCCTTCTTTACCTTGCCCTTTATAACCACATCCCAAAATATATCTTTAAAGTAAAAGATTGAAGTGTTTGCATTCTTGAAGTCAGTCATACTTTCAATACCAGTATTCTTGAAGAGTTAATTGTGAAATGCTCTATTTATTGCTACAGTTTAGTTTGCTGCCCTAATGTTTCTCATGCTTGCACCCCCACACAGACTTTCCACAAGTACACTTGCAAACAAAGTGAAAACGAATAGTTTCTCTAAACTTGCTCCTGCTGTTAATGTTCACCCAGGTGCGTCCTCCGTGCTGCAGAGCCCGGACGGTAACTGGATTGCTCTGCACAGTTCTCAGCTGTCTCGGCCCAGCCTGCTCACCAAGAGGAAGAGCCTGGTGTTCAGCGTGTTGGAAAAGGAGTCCGGCGTTGTCTCCGCGTACGACGAGATGGGATCTGACTCCGAGGAGGACGATGAAGGCGGCTGGGGTGCGGCGCTGAGACAGTTCCGGCGCAAACTGTCAGACGAGACTTACTACACGGACTCGCAGCACGACCCCGAGTGGACTTACACCCAGCACCTCCCCGTCACCTCCCCGTCCTCGGGCCAGTACACCAACACCGAGACTCTCAACTCGGACTCCGAGGCCTCGTCAGTGTTGTCCGCTTGTCCTCGCAAACCGCCTCACAACCTGATGAGGAAGAAAGGGCCGCCAGATACGCACCTGCACCCTCATCATCAGCCGCTCTACCACCAACACCTTCACCAGAACTTCTCTCCGTATCCAGTCCACTCCGAGGCGCTGGATGTGAACTTTAACCCCAAGGTGATATGATTTTACATCGTGACAGAATTTTGTTTGTAATTCTGTACTATTACATGAATTTACACTTTATTTTATATGTCAAGTGAAGCTGGTTTAAATTGTTTATCTACATAAAAACATAAAAACTAGGACATTACTTTGCAAAAAAGCACATAACACAAGGAAAAAGCAGCAGTACAACAATATATTTTAAAAAAAGACTCCATGAAAAGTACAATCTTTGTGTAAAAACCAACTTTACTGTGCGTAAAAATACCAGCAAAATGTACCTAAAATATCAGAAAAGTAGCCCCTGTGACTTATTTATTATATAGCATCATTAGATTGTTAATATTGATGCATAAATGTGAAGCAGCCTTTCTAACTGGATGAGGAGGAGCAAGTTTTAGCTGCTTAGTTATTTAGTTTAGTCCAATGTTTCTTATCTCAGGGCTTGAGCTCACAACAAAGGATCAGAATGATT
>NW_007578787.1:214164-248054 GCF_000690725.1 Stegastes partitus
TGTGTTTAGTGCAGAGGGAGCTGTACCAGGATGAAATGTTGAATGTGAGGATGGATTCGATGAGTGAGGTGTAAACCAGGGTTAAAATGCCTCTGCTGACATTAGAAGTCCTCAGTTTCCTCAGCAGATGAAGGCACTGCTGTGCTTTTTAAAATAGTTTTATATTTTGGGTTTAGCACTTTGTTTCGACCTTCGGCTGTTGTGTTAAAGTGCTTTATAAATAAAGTTGAGTTGAATCAGAAGACAAATCTGGGGTCATGAGGTCATCAGCGGAGGAAGAAAGAATAAACAAAGTTCTGCTGCACAAATTTGTTCTGTTTTTTCAGACATTGGATAATTTTAGTTCTTTATATGAAAGTATGTGAAAGGTTTTGAGGATTCAGTCCTGAGAAGTAGCAACTCACAGACATTTCCCAACCCTGCTTTTTTGAAATTGTGACACGCCAGAAAAGTTACAAATAGTTTAGTATAAAAACTTTCCTGTCGAGTTGTTGTGAATCAGAAGTGTAAAGTAGCATTACATGTAAATACATGTACTTCGTTGCTTCCCACCGTCGTTCCCAGGTGATGGGAGACAGCAGCGAGGCCGAGGAGAAGCAGAGTGACCCCATCAGAAGATCGCGGCGACGCAGGAAAAGCAAGAGAGAGTCGTCCACAGAGCAGAGCAGGCCTGGAAGCCAGAGCCATACACAGTCCATCTACCCCTTAGTACAGGTAAAACATCACACCTGTAGTTAGACTGACTTTATGAGCCACTCTTTTCTAATTGATTCTTAACAGTAACTCAATTTAAGTTCCCACTGTGCCAACTGGTGAGAAATTTTTAATCACAGATACTCAACGTTGGTTGTAAAATATTGTCTCACCATTGGGAGGCAGCAAATTAAGGATCTTAATTTGAGAGTGTAGCGCCCTGTCTCTTTAGTAGATCTGTTGGTCTTTAAACTCAGTTAGTAATTTTTTATGTTGTCTCGTATATTTTGATAATTATTTTTGTTTTTTTTTGTGTCCATCTTCGTCCATGTGTTTTCATATTCAAGGAAAACAGTGGTTTTCTACTCAACAACCTGCTGAAGAGAGGCTTAAGTGAGGATCAGACAGTATCTGACACCGTGCCAGTGGCCACAGCTGCACCAGACGCCTTCAAATTAGATGCCATGACACCTGAGCCAGAGGACTTGGACACGGTGGCTCCGAATTCGCCCGCCCCCGGCCCTCCTCTGCCCCACTCTTTGGCTCCGGGACCCCAGCTCTCTTCCAACAGCTCGGGGCCTAGAGCCGGCTCCGGAGACCCGCTGGAAGAGGAGATACGATCCAGGCTTAGTCAGCTGGTCAGCCGTGCCAACAGCAAAGACAACAGCTCATCTGAAGATGAGAGCACACAGTGGCCTGCGGACAAGCAGACGGAACAAGAAAGCGACAGACAGAGAGAGAAATCAAGGCCGAAAGACACAGAAAGGCAGCGGGCAAGTGACAAATTAAGTGAGAAAGCAAGTGAAGCAGTGGAACAAGTGAACGGACAAGAGATGAAAAGGAGCGAGAGACTAATAAAGAGTGCTTCAGTGAGGGAAGAAGTTAGAGTCAGGGAGAGGAGGTTGGAGAAACGAGGCGAGAGTCTGAAAGAGAAAGTAGATGATCAGGAACAAAAGAGAGGGGACAAAAGAGAGCCGAACAGACAAAGTAAGAGGCAACATAAAAGAGACGTGGAGAAGGAAGCGGGGCTGAAAGCAGCAGCAGCGAGGAGGAGTGGATCCAGTGCGAGCTCGCCTGCTGTTACGCCTTCTTCCCAGGAGGGGGCGCTGTCAAACAACCAGGTGAGGAGATGAGAACAAAATACAGTGGATGTGATTTCCATTCTCCACTCATGTGCTTGTGCCCGTTTGTCCGGCCTTTGATCAATTTCTTTTTCTTTCTTTTCTCCTTTAACCGTCAAAAACACTTAATCATCCCACCCTCCTCTATTATCTCCTTTATTATCTCCTCTATTGCCCATGTATTTATGTGACAATCAATGCTGTGCTTATCTGTGCCTCATCCTGTGTTTTTCCTGTGTTACTGTGTGTTTCCTTCTTTCTTTATGTCTGTTTTTTTTTGTGTTTCTTTGTGAATGTATGTTTGTGTGTGTGTGTGTGTGTGTGTGTGTGTGTGTGTGTCAGGTGGGACAGAATGACTCGGAGCAACAGCAGAGGCTTCAGTTGCTCTCCTCTATCTTACACCAGGTGAGATATATGAGCTAGAAAGCAAAGACATCCTCTGATGTCTTGCATAAAAACCACACAAACCTAATTTAATCCCTGCCCAACCCCACTGCATCCATACAGGAAACACACACGCCTGCATCCATGCACACACACACATTAAACAACGCGTATTTTCACTTAAAGCGTGTATTTCTTATGTCAGTGCAAGCAGCATTGTGGTGGTGTGCATGTGTTTGAAATGGCCTCATATTTGACTTCTTTTTGTTAATAATATAGACAGCGTGACATGACACTACGATAGTTCCTGTTCCAGAGCTCCTTTTTAGAATCACACCTTTGCAATGTCCCAGCTATCACAGAAGAACTGCAAATACTTTTTTTTTTTTTACTAACAATAGCCTCAAAAGGTCAGAATTCAGCTTACACCCACAGGTCCAGTCATGTTTTGTGTGAACTTTTACTCATCTTAAATTCAAAAAACTCCCTCCATTGCTCTTGCTCTTTAGCATAGTCCACCTTTCTCAGCTGAAAGACGCATTCTCTCAAATGTACGAAATGATCAGAACAGGGCTGAGTAATTTGGAGGAAAGATCCAATTGCGATTTTTCAGACAGATATTGATTTGATTTGAGATATCATTTTTTTAAAGCCGAGCTTCGGTTCAATATGCACTGTGTAATAGATTGAATAGATTGGGATGAAGCATTGCCACATGAGACACCGTGAAAAGCGTGACTGTTGTACATAGCAGATGGAACGAATGTGTAAAACCACTGACACCACAGTTTAAACTCTGGCTCAGATGTGCTGCAAAATGTATGAGGTATGCAGCTATTAAATAATGCCTGAACCATGTTGTATACATTGATAAACGGCTTAGGCCTGGAGTGGAATCAGCCGAAGGCAAATTGAGTTTGGTGCAGTAAATTACAAACATCTCCTGAAATGCATTGGCCATAAGCATCTGAGATGTAATTAAATAGTAACTTCTAGCCAGAACTATTAAAATGTCATGTTCAACACGTGGGCTGTGGCTTTTTACAAACTAATTCTTAGGCTCTGGAATGTAGTTTGTTCATCATGCTCAAATGTACAAATGTGCATATGGCTTGATTTACCTTGAGCGTGCTGCTGTCGGACACACTTGTCCAGCTATACAATCCACAAACGAGGGGAAAAAAGCATCTTTTTCTGTGAGAAATTAGTTTGACTGATGTCCGCTAGCACATATATTGCATAATTTCTTGTATGAAAATATTAAAGGACATTGATTTGTTGTATACTAACTACAAAAGCATGTCTAATATCAAAACTCTTTTTAGCAGACACTGTATGACCGTTGTGGTCTCGATAAAATCTAGGCTAGATCTCTTAGGCACTGATATTCTCACATTGTAAATCCACTCTATTCGTCAACACATCAATATGGACCAGCCGCACAAAGTCAGGCACACACACATTAACACACACACACACATATTTGGATGCTGCATCTGAGTCATGGGGGTCGATGTTGGTCATTAGGCACACTCATTATGAGGGCTCCTATGAGTAATGCTTGTCTTTTACAATGAGTATGACACATGTACTGGTGTGATCTATTTCTGCTCCCTTTATAAACTGGTCGGGGCAGCTCAGTTCGATGTGTGGAAGAGAAAACGTGACAGCAGCAGTGATGTTTTTTTGATATTTAAACCATTTTAAAGTAGAATCTAGCCTTTATTCCTTTATTGCCCTACATATATTAAATGAGGACTAATGTCAACATTTTTAGCAGATATATGGACAAACAGGCTGCTTGCTAAATTATTTAAGATTTAGTCAAATGATGAATGAAACACCCCACATTTTAATCCACATAACTCATAAGAAACACATTTTTCTAATAAACAAAAAAACGATTACAAAAACCAACAAAAGATTCTACAAATGAGACGAAAATGCAAAAATACATTAAAATGAAACTGTGAAGCAAATATTGCTTTAGTTCATGTTGTGTTTCCATCGATTGTCAAGCAGGAAGTTTGTATAAGACGTCATTTGCAGAGGACGTGTGTGGGTTGATGGTTATTCTTTTTATAGCAGAAGCAGGCCATAGCGGTCATCTGTGTCACATTTTCTGTAGGAAAGTCGACTAGGCGACCAACAAATGAGTCATAAAAATTAAAGAATATAAACGACCACAAGGACACACATCAAGTATAGACAAAAGATGCAAAACAAGTTCAAAAGTACTAGAAATTATAAAATGTATTGTTTGGTCTTGTTGCATCTCTTTCTGTTGATTTTTTAAATAAATTTAACAACAATTCACATGCAAATTTTGTACTTTTCACTCCACTATGTTTGGTTGACAGCTTTAGTTACATTTTTTTAAGATTCAACAACATATCTCCAGGTTTTGTGACTTTTCATTTTTAAAAAACTGAGGGTTTAAATGTTAAATTAATGGGGGTTTATAAACAATTGTTAGAACAAAAACTCAAAAGACAGTGTCACAACGCTAAGAAAAAAGTCAGTTTTTCTATTCTCGTGAAAACTTCTTGCAGATTCATGGTTCTAACAGGATGCATTAATGCAGCAATAATATGATAAAAGTAAAAGTATCATATCTTGTAAGTTATATTATGCAGTGACTTATACTTTCCGTACGTATATGTCTTAATAATATGGAAGTAAACTATGTATTTTTTTACATGCACTAAGTATATCTTCTTCGTCAATAGCAGTGAGACGTGTTTGGATTTCAGACTGTTTGATCCACGTAGCGATGGCCTGGTTCTTTAGAGCGAATGAGAACATTTCCACTCTCCTCTGGCCGGCCCAAATCAATATCTCAGAACGTCCATCTCTGTGTCTCAGTCTTTGTAAGAACACTGAATGGCGGTTTTAAAAAAAGATAACTGCCCCTCATCTCTTTCTCCTCCCTACCTGCCTCTCCTGTCACCAGCTAAAACCTGGCCTTTCAGACTGTCGCACGGCGTCTGTCTGAGAGAGGGATCAATATGCGTCCAATCCCCCTGATCAAAGCTCGCGCCAGTGATTCATTCATTACTGAATAACATATGTTTCTCTTTACCAACCCTTTTCCTTTTTTCTTGCTCGGTGTTTTCATCTATTCAGGAAAATGAAACAGCAGCTTTCTTTACGAGGCACCTTTGAATTAGTATTTGTCACGGACACGTGGAATTTGAAAACGAACTTTAATTTGGATGAGCGAGCTGCTCCAGTTAACCAAGACATTGGCTGGCACAATGACTAACGTGCTGTTTTCATTTGTCCGTCGAAAGCGTTTGGATATGGTAACGAGAGAGCTCCGCCAACTAATTTGTCCATCCATTCCCAAATTAATTAAGTGAGCCTGTGTTGTTTGGCTACTGTTTTGAAAATTCATGCACTAATTGCGACAAAAAGATCAAAACCAATTCTTTTTTTTTTTTGTCAAAATTTTTAAATTGCCATTGAATTCCTGTTTTCACAGCTGCACATCCAAATGCTGTGATTTCTATGCTGCAATCTACTTTTTAAAAAGGCTACACAGTGATAAGAGATGCTCTGTCCACTGTCAAAACCAAAGATCAGCTACTTCTCTGGCTTTGTCCTGAAGCTGTATTTGCTTCTTTTCCTGCTTCTTCTGATTGTTCTTCCAGCCCAAGCATGTATAAGTGAGGGTGTTTACAGAATGATTAATTAGGCCTCAGAGAAACTGTGACAAAGACATGTCCATGTATCACCTGTTACGTTTTCTTCTTTTTTTCTGGGTCATGCATCTTGAGAACACAGGGTTCAGGTGCTGGGGGGAAAAAAATAACAAAACATGAAGCCGCATTATCTTCATTTGCTCCTTTTAAAATGGGGATGTTTTTACTCTGCTGATGATTATAAAATATTCCAAAGTTGTATATTTGGATAATTGCATTTTGTTGCTTCCCTTAGCTTTCTGAATGAAAGATGTTTTTCATTATTACTTCATGTCGTTCTACTGCATTAAACCCTTGTTTGTCCTTAATGTGATGTTTACACATTTTCTGTACATGTGTCCTATTACATTCAGTCTTTTTGCTCATTGTGTCACTTCTAAGGTTTCCCAGCTCTTATCTGACCCCAATGGTTCATTGCATTTAATTTTTAATCAAAAATGTATCTGTTTTTTTGCCTTTTTACGCTGTTTGTGAAGTATATTTGTGTGTGCTCTTTAACTCCAACAGAAATACTCGGCAGCCTCACTCTGCAGCATCACCACAGAGGTGCTGAAGGTCTTGAACGCTACAGAGGAGCTGATTGGTGAGGCGGGAGGTGAGAGCTACACCCCTTCTGAGTCCATGAGCGCTTCTCCCATCTCCAGCTGCTCCGAGACCCGCAGGCTGGACCAGAGGCTCACCAAGATGGAGGAGAATGTAAGCAAAAGAGGACCTCAACTCGATAAGCTTCGCCACCTGAATGCGAACGGAAACTAAAAGTTTCTTCTCTGTGCAGGTGTACCTGGCTGCTGGAGCCGTGTATGGCCTTGAGGGGGCACTGGGGGACCTGGAGCAGTGTGCTCGTGGTATTAGCAGTGGGACCACAGACACAGAGCTGGCCTTTCTGGAAGACCAAGTGGCTACTGCAGCCGCTCAGGTCCAGCAGTCTGAACTACAGGTACCGGAAGGGGGTTGCTTTATAGAGCTGAATGTGCATTATCATCTGACTGAAACTGAACAAAGATAACAAGGCGTTAGTCCATGTTCCTTAAACACATCCTCTTTCTGCTTCAAGATATCAAACATTGAGGCCAGGATATCAGCTCTGAAAACAGCTGGGTTAAACGTGACTGTCTGCAATCACTTCTCCAAGTTCAAGCCAAAGTCTAAGGTACCTCACTGTGCTTCAGGTTCTGTAAAGTCTGTCACACTCAGCTACACACAGGTCACTTAAATTCTATTAAAAGCACATTAGTAGATCTTATAATATAGTGCTTGTATGTTAAAGCAAGATACTACGGGCAGAAGCAACTATTTTTGTCATGCATTATTACATTGTGAGATTTTAGGTTATTTTGCTTCTGTAACATGATTTCTAGTGGAAAGGAATCATCCAAAATATACATTTAGATGTTTATGTTTCTACACTTTGCCTATTTAGATCTGTAGATTGAAATTATAATGCATAACTTTAAAGGCGGTTTTCAGAATTTGTTTTTGCGCATACTATGAGCCAAAAAACTTTCTAGCTTCATATGCTTAGTTTTGTACAGAGGGGCTTATTCATGGATCAGTCACAGCCTTATTTACACAACATTTTATTCCTAAAACCAAGGTGGTTGATGACAATATTTTCTGATTGATGAAATGATTAAATGCAAAATCTCCTTCGTTAAAAACCTTTAACTTTGATGTGTCAACAAATGGATCAAGAATTTTGAACCTGGCTTTGTATACAAATCCATGAATATTTAATTAGGCTGTGTCCAATTTGACTATTTAAACATTAAACTTAAGAAAATGTGTAATAGAAAATAATTGCTTTCATGAAAGACTTCAGCTGGAGAAGTTTCATGTCAATATTTATTAGTTACAGTTTTGACCGTCTTCACCTGTAGTGGGTTTTATTAAATTATTATTATTAGCATAAGGTTTGATATTTAAAATGGAAAAGCTGAGAAGGTGTAGCAGCCAAGTCTTAATGGTTTGCTAATTTAAATGATGTTATTCGTTGTATGATAGAAGAATGCTCTCATTACAGCCTCAAACACTGGACTCATCGCGTCATCAGAGGAGGAAGCTTCCAGCGCCTCCACTGAAAGGTACCAAACAAGTTTGTCTTGTTTTGTAGAAAATAACCGAAAGAGAACTGTAAATATAAACTGCAACAAATCTGCTTCCAGGCATGAATGTCTGTAGAAATAAAGATACATTATTTGAAAATGATTTTAAATTTTGCATTTCACTCTGCAATATTTAATCTAAAATGTGGATGCTATCTACCTGGCACTCATCAGTCAGCAATGGTTGAAGCAGCAGTAAATTGAGTTTGCTAACTGCTGACTTATACAATAAACAGTGTATGCTGAAGGGGGGGTGCAAGAAACCGAGACAGCTACACAAGGAGAGTGATACAGAGACAAGGGGACACTTCTATTCACCTTTAGTTAACATCACACATTTTGCGCTTTGTCCTCAAAGAAGAGCTAGGCCACTGAATGGATGTAAAAGTGAATGCATCTGCTAAAAAGGGACGAACTGAAAAGCCCCATTAGATGTAAAGCAGCCAAATGGAAACACACACACACACAGTACAGGAGGGATAAGGCTGTTTTATCAACCAATAAGAAGTCGGTTCCTTTTCATATCAGTGAAAGGCCTTTTTCTGTTGGGGCTGTCTTTATTTTCTTTTTCTTTTTTTGTCTCTCTCTTTTTTTTTTTTTCCTTCACCTGCATCCACACAATAGCTCTGATTCAGGGTGGCTTTTTCAGCATGGCTCCAAAGACGGGCAGCAGACAGGACAATGGGGCAAAATCAGTGACCAAGACGTGTAATCATGTCATTGATTCTAGCTTAGAGTGTCCTTTCTGTCTGTGCATCATACAGTATGCTCTAAATATACAGCCTGGGAGATTGTCCTGACACTTGGATGTAAGTCAGTTGTGTTCATTTGAGTCATATGTTATTGATAGCTTCTCTTTTTCTGGGTTATCCAGGATTTTTTTGAACTGGATGGGTGTTTTTCTTTTTGTTTTGGTTTTTGCATTTCAGAAAAATTGGAGCCAGAGCAGCAGGTGAAAGTATTTCGGCCATAGTGACAGTCAACAGCACAACGAGTCCCTCAGGGCCACTTCAGAGCCCCAGGGGACGGGGGCCCTTCACATCCAGTGCCTTGACCCAGCGTCTGCCTCCAGATCCAGGCCAAGCAGGGGCCAACACCTGCCCTGTGTCACCCACCCAACACTCATCCCTCAGCCAAGCACGGTACCACATTCAGTCAAACGCCTCTCAGAAGACACAACCGGCTCATTCCCCCCGTTTTCCCCGACAGTTTTCTTCTCCTCACCACACAACGTAACATGTAATGCAAAAGGTGACTCAACAGCCAGTGTTTCTGCCTTAAAATCTGCAAACACTCCTCATTGTCCGACTCAAAAAAGAATACCTGTACAGACAACGAAAAACTCATTCCCTCTTTCTATCTGTTTGCAAGAGTATTGTGATTTAATGTACAATGAAGCTGTGGAAAAATCATGTGAAACTTTCTGTGATTCAGTGTCCCAAAAAGAGGCTGAGCCGCGTTTTATACTGCATCTTCTTTTTCACCAAATGAAATGTTATGAGGAATCTAATCATGTTGTAAGCACCCTCCAGAACTTTATTTTTTTGTCGTTGTTGTTGTTTTTGAATGATTGTCAAGCTTCACACATACATACAGCTATCAGATGGTAGTCCTCATTTGGGGGAAGATTGTAACACTTTTGATATTTTAACGATCTGAAAGAATTAAACCAGAAAATAGTGTTTCGTTGTGCGAAGTATCAGGACCGAATAGTTTTTTTTGTCCTTTCCTGCCACTATGATGGCAATAAAGGAATACAAAGCACACTTGAGAAAATGTGCCATTGTAGCTGCACAGCTAAAAACAAATTAGTTAAAAGAACAGTACAAGATTTTGGAAAGATAATTTGCTTTCTTGCTGAGAGTTAAATAAGAAAATCCATACCACTCTTATGTCAGTACGCTAAATATGAAGAAGCTCCAATGGAGCCAGCAGCCAAGCATAAAGACTGGTACATATAGACTGGAAACAGCTACCCTGACTCTGTTCATAAAGTAAAACGAGGTCAAGTAGTCACTTTTTTTTAGCTCTATTTTGGTCTCCTCCACCTCCTGAGGGAAATATCGAGCTGCTAAACAGACTCTACAAGCTGCTAACTGTGTCCGTCTACTGGTCGATGCTGAGCAGTTGGCGTACAGTGGGTTTCTTTGAGTTTTTCTTTTCTTTTTTCTTTTTAACCAAAAACTAAATGACACAGTAGACTTGTTTCCATAACACTTTTTATATGCGAATTAGATGGAGTAAGAAAATTTAGGAAAAAAACCTTCCCCAGTTTTCCAAAAGTGTTTGTACACTACTTGTGGTGGTTTTTGACTTTTTTGAAAAATTGTTAAAAAATGGATGATGGAAACACTCTTTAAAAAAAAGAAAAAAGTTTTGACGCAGTGAACAATAAGCTCACATGACTGATTGGCTGCTTCTACTTCTGTGTTCTTGTTTCGTGACATCATGAAACATAACCAATATCAGCCGACAAAAAAGAATAATTCCAACTTTTTTTTCTTTGATCGAAGACATCTCCTGAAGGCTTCGCTCCATTTCTATGTTGTTGGTGGCCAAAGTTTTGTTTTGCTGTCTTCTTGAAGTTTTTTTTTTGTTAGTTAGCAAACAACTGGTTTTATTTCCAGCTTCTTCTACTCTGTTTATCCCAGCCATGTATAATGTGGCTCATACTGCCAGCTTGTTTATACTCCAGAGCAGTTAGTGGAAACAAGTCTAATTTGTGTTTTTTTTTTTAGAACATTTCAAAAGTTTGCTTAGAGAAGGGTGAGGGAAACCATGAAGTTATGGGCTGGACAGCTAAACAATGGGCTCAAACTCTATAAAACTCTGTGAAGCCAGTGGGAACTACCGATTCAGGCGATATTCTTTGTGAGTTCATCACCACAAGCAACACATTGTTTTCACATTATCATTTGATAGTGTCCATCATAGCAGCCTTAAATCAAACAAGATTTTGATAACTTTGGACAGAGCCAGGCTCACTGCTTTCTCCTGTTTCAGTCTCTAAGCTTTAAGCAAACGCTGGCGGTTCGTATTTAGCTTCTTATTAAGCATACTGGCATCAATTTGCTCCTCTTCAACAGTATAATAACTGTAAAGAAGTCCACCCTCATTTATTCCGAAAAGAAATAGCTGACAAGAACTGATTAGTAGACACACACACCTACACAACAGCCTTAATGTGAAAGCTACTACATTTAAATGAATCAAAATAAGGTTTTAATAATGTCTGAATGAAGACCCATGTGGAGCTGAACACAGAGCTTCCCGGGTCTGATGTTCAGGTTCGGTCTTAAAGCCTTCCTTTGTGCAGTAGGCCTGTTCTTCAACGCAAGGTCATTTATCTTCCTCCTTGTCATTTTCTTTGTTTACTTTCAAACTTTGTGGCCTTTTATTTGAGCGAAATGTATATTTTTTATGTTTTTTCCCCTTTGCTGGGTCATGTCTGAACTATTTCTGTGTTGCATTCAGCAAATCTTGCAAGATTTTTACATAATGAAGTCTGACGGGCTATATAACAAATGCCATGAAACCATGATTTTGTTACAAGCAATTTATTTTTGTACTTACTGAACGTTTTTATGCAATACCGCTGAAATAAGTACTATTGCAAATTAAAGGCTTTATTCTCTCCTCAAAGGAGCCCTCCTCAGTCAGTCCTATCAGACTCTCTCTCTCTCATGTGTGATGACTCAAAGTGCTTTCAGTGTAAGCCTGCATTTACCATTTGATATTCTGCCAGTAATGACGATGGTAAATGCTACAAAAACACAGGTGACAAGAGGCATTTTTTGGAGCAGCCAGTACGATTCATAGTGTACTTGTACTCCTTAAACACTAGATTTGAGAATACTGCCTTTCATTTTTGTGTGATTTTTTTCTTTACTCTGTGACCACTTTCATTAGTCAGAATCTCAGTTAGCCACGCATTCCCTTTTTGCTTTTGGCTACAGCTCAAGAGCAGGGTTGGATTTCCTGATAGACTGCTTGAAAAGGTGTGATGATCTTCCGTGTGAATGCTCTGCCCCTTCTATTAGTGACCTTTTCATCCCGGCGTTTCACATCTTTGGGTTTGCACACTGTTCCTGTACTTTTGTCAATCTTGTTCTCCAGAGGTGTTGATGTATAAAAAAGCATGTTTCTGGTTTTATCAAATTGATGTAAAAATTTTCCCATGAGAAGCACAGCCACAAGGGGTCCAATCATCAGTGTCCTGTATTTTTCTAATGTAAAAAAATATATATATTATCTCATCACAGAATTTGTTAATATATGTATATGTGTGAAAAAGATGGATATGATATAGAATAATGTGTTTATTGCCCAATCATAGTTGACAAATCTTTCGGTGTTGTGTGCAAGAGATCGTGTATATTTGTCATGACTTGTAAGGCTGGATTTACACTGGAAGTCTAATTTACTATTGTAACAGTGTCCCAGATACTCAGTAATTATGAGATTCACACAGAGCTAAAAAAAAACAAAACAAAACAAACAAATGTTACTTTTGTTTCCTGTTTAAATCCAGTGTGGACGACTACGAAGAGGTTCACTGTGCACAGCTCCACAGGCGGGCCATTCACTTTTATGTGCAATCGTTTGTTGCAATCCATATGACATGTTGGGGAAAATATTAACAAGCAAAAAATACAGATTCTCTATGTGCCACAGTACTCTGAGAAAAGAAAATGTATTATGAAATAAATAAAATTTGCAAACTTAAAGTGAAATCTAACTAAAGGGGGTTTTCTTGTGCACTGTGTCTGATATAATGCTATCAGGCAAATCCATCTTTAGTTTTATTGTGTGCTTTTTCTCTCTTTTAGCAAATGAATTACACTGAAATTGCTCATATAGGGAAATGTTAAGAGTCTGTAACCTTATCTGTACTGAATGTGGTTCCTATGTTGAAGTTACCGGATCACTAGTATCGCATTATTAACACAATAGCAATATTTCACTTTTTAAATATAATGGTTAATTGCATCACCCTTCTTGTGCACCTGCAAATACAGGAAGCAAATTCATCAACTCATATAATCACACCATTTGGATTTATTAATCAATATAGAATGCATTTTTTGTTATGTACAGATTCTTTTGGAGAATGATTTCATCAAGGACCTGATGAATCTCATTACAGACACCATAGAGAAATACAAGAGTTAAGAGCTAGAGCAAAACCTCAAGTTAAAAAAAAACGAAGACACTCAGAGTTTGTTGGATGGAGGGGAGGGGAGGGGAGGGGGAGAACACGTCGTCACGGTAACCAATCCCTGCCCTCCTCATCGAGCACTTTTCCGAGGTTCTCCTTATTTCTGAGGCTGTTGAGCAGCAGCTCCAGCGTCCTGACGACGGGCTGCATCCCCCCGCTGCCCAGAGCTTCCACGCTGCTGTGCCTCTTCCCGAAGCGTCCGATGGGTCTCACCCCACGTCCCACGTACCAGAACGGGTCTATCTCTGGACCTGGATAACACACAGTTAGAGTCAAATGCTTCAGATGGAGTAAAGCATGTATGCAATGTTTGAATTTACATTTAGGAAAGTGGTGAAAAGTTCTCTCCAAGCTGGAAATAGCATGAACAGAATGATCAAATGACCAACATCACATACAGAAAGCAGAATGATTCTATGATGATTTTCCTTTAGTGGGTATATTTTTAGCTCTTAAATGAAAAAGTCGAAAGCCAGTTTAATAACAAGTGTAGCCCCTCAAGTTTTCACTCTCAGGTTTCATCATTTCAGACTTCTAAGCTGATATTCTAAGCTGGTTTTACACATTTAAAAAAACTACCAAGACATGATTTCTTGGTCTTTCACACAGTCTTTAGTGAATTGATGATAGTTGACAGTGATACTCACACATTGCAAATGACATTTAATGTTGCATATTATGGTCACACACTATACTTCAACATATAGTACAATAACAGAGAGCATTTAGATTACATGTACTCATTTAGTAAAGTTACTTTAATTTATTGTAAATAATTAAAATTAGAATTTTTAAAAAACAGCCTGTAAAAACACATTGTTAAAAACCTAAAACACTATATACATTTAGATGCAACCACAATGTGCATTTGAAGAGCTCATTTGCAAAAACATCCATTTTCACAAACTTTCAGAAAACCCACTTTTCCATCGTCTACCTGAGACAATATCAATCAAACTTAAGTTATCTATGTTTTTGTCATGTCATTTCTAATGAGTCCAATCCACTCAACTTCAGTTTGACTGATATTATCTCAAGCAAACAACAAAAAAACAAGTTTCTGAAAATCTACAAAAATGGAGTTATCTGTTTTTCCAAATGAACTCTTCATTTGATTATTGGATGAAGATACTTCCCCACTCAGATTAAAATCTTATTGGATATCTATCCTCATAATACTAAAACATCATCTTCAGATTCAGAGGTAGCTGTTTTAAACTGCAGACAATATATCTTTTTAAGTCATTTTATATAGTTTCACCTAATGAATGACAATGGATCTAATATGAGAATATTAATAGAACAAGGTCACTATAAACTCACCAATGACAGCCACAGAGAGATCTTAAATCTTTATGGGTGATATAATACAAAAAATAGAGGATTTTGCTTTTGTTCTGAGTTGAGCTATTAAATTATAAATACAATTTATAGCCCATCTGTCCCCCCCTGTTTGCTGTTCTTTCTTTCTTTCTTTCTTTCTTTTTCACCACTTATATAAAGTTGTGCAAGTGATACAAAAGAAAATAGCGGAAAGAAAAATCGGTCCTTACTTCTGTTGTCGACATTGTGGACGATGTGGAAGTCGTGCTCCACCGTGGTGCTGTGAGCGCGGCTGAAGCTGGAGGAGAGCAGCAGCAGCAGCGCCAGAGCTGCGGGCAGCCAGCGGCTCGTCAGGACGCAGTGCCGGACATGAGCCGCTCTCCCAGGCAGCATGCTGTGGAGTGTCTGAAGGCACTGCAGGGGACGGAGGGAACGCTGGTGAGTCATTTATCACTTATTAAAATAAAAAAAAAAAACACGCACACGCTAATCCTGAAGAAAAGCCTGGAAAAAAACATCCTGATTAAAAGTACTTTTCAACCAGGAGTGATCATGAAAAATAAAATGCTGCACTTTTTTTTTTCCTCCATAGGAAAATTGTACTAGGAGCATTAGTGGAACATTATTTATGAGCTGAAAAAAATATTATAAAGTAGATATCAGTTTACTAGACTTTAAAAATCCACTATGGTGACTGCTAGAAACAATTTGTTATGTTGCCATGTCACAGGATATTATATTGATATTATATTATACTCAGTCACAGGTTGTAAGTATTATAAGTAACACATCTTTATCGACACATCACAAGAGAATGTCCTCAACACAAAACTTGCACTAACTTGCTTCTTTTTTTTTTTTTACAATGACTTTGCCAGGCAGTGCATGAATAAAATACACACAACGTAAACCCCAAATACTCACCCTGAACTTTGGTAGCAGGCTGAGGTCAGTTAGTGGAGGTCCGAAGTCGTTATTGTGGAGCAGGTGTGCCCCTGCTTATATATCCATGCTGCTCCTGAGCTTGCTGAATGATGAATCAAGAACGTCAGTCACACACAGCGATTCTAGACCACAAGGATGCATCACCCCCCCCTCCTCCCACTCTTTAAACTCTCTCCCCGCCTTTGCATCCCTTTGAGAATGGAGGATTCGGCTTTTGGAGTTTTCCTGATGTCTGTCACGCAGCAGAGCAGTCCATCAGGAAGTCAATGACATGCAGACAACTTTAAATTAGTGAACATGGGGAGACCCACCAGCTCAAGTAGGACCATCAGACAGTAACCCAGAACTGTGGTGGGCGTTTTTTGATGAGCCTTTCATCAATCAGCTTGATTACAAGGGATAAGGCAGCACCTAATCAGCTATTGCACACAAAAAAAAAGAAAACCTCAGTGTATTTCTAGACAAGCGCTCACGTCACCAGAAACTACAAGCTTCTTGAACTCTCCTAAAGATAATCAGCTCTGAAAATACCAAGAGCATGAATGTGCAGCGATCACACGGCTGCAAATGGAATTCCCTGTGCTGCTCACATTTCATGACATTTGTAGGAATGAAAGACAATCTAATACTGAAACAAGAACTTTAATGTTGTAGCTGCAAAGTGTCAGTGCCGCTGTATCAACATCAATGACACCAGATTCAGGACGGAGGGTAAAATATACTGCTTGTGCATGCCACCAGAGTGTCACCATGCTGAGAAATGACAAGGATGAATCACAAGTGAGAGGTGATTCACTCTGTCAGATGTCTTCAGGTGGTGTGTTGCCCTGGGGCCTAAATCAATGTCTGTAAAGGTCAAGAAATTGTTAAGCAGTCTGAATTCTACCAGCTTAACTTAAACATACAGCTGGGAGGGTTAGATATGAATCTATTCTTTTTGTTGATGACATCTGAGTGTTTTTTTCTAACTTATGCTCATCTAGAAACGGAGGACCCCATGACAACAACTTTTACAAAATCCAAGTAAATACATTCTACCATAGATGTGGAGCCGAAATGATTAATCACTTAATTAACAGAAAATAAATCTGCAAAAATTTTGGTGATTGATTTTCAACTTCTCAAACGTGAACATTTAGTTTCTTTGTTTAATCTGTATTTCGGTCAGAAAAAGCAATCACATTGAAAACTTATACTTGGGTTCTGGCAAATTGTGACATGAATTTTCACTATTTTCTGACATTTATAATATTTTATAAATAGTTGCAGTCCTGAGTGCATGTGACTCTTCAAAGTAACATAGTGGATAAATGTGTCTACCTGTAGTGTATGTTGAGAAATGTTAACACACATGATGTAAAATCACTGAATTTAGCACTAACTTCTGATGACAGTTTCCTTACAGTATTACCAGTTTATGTTTCAGTTGAAATATGTCTCTCCCATGAATAATACCTCTGTTAAGAATTACACAAAATATCACTGGATGTCATTGTCCAATGTAGCATGTGATGCAAATGGATGTTTGTGTGTGTTTATTTGCATGTACACACTTCCACCTTTGGGCGGCACTTTGCTCTTCCTCCACAGATAATTTTGTCACAGACTGGGATCAGCTTGTATGATGCACACTACAGCTGCAATAATGAGAGGACCTGAGGATGTGTAATCACGCCACAGCAAGGACAACATGCGTAAGTAATAAAGCTAATTTTGATTTATGGCAGAGAGCCCTTGTTTGAAAACAAAGTTTGAGATGAGTTGATTCTTAATGTTCGGTCACAGATGTGTATGTGTGTGTGTGTGTGTGTGTTTGTTTTGCATGTGTACAGCACATGCATTCAGGATAATTTATGTGATATGTCCATGCCGACATTACTCATTATTGGAGTTAGAGACAAATAAATCAAAAAAGGGCAGAACAATGTGCTCTGTTACTGACCTGCGATATACTCTGGTTTCACTCTTGCTGCTATGCCAGCTCTTGTTCCCTCGAACCCAGATATTCTCCATTGTACATTTTCTGCCAATAGATTTTATCACAGATACTTTAAAACACATATTTAAGCTTCTTTTTGGCTTTTTTGCCTATATTAGACAGTGACAGTGGAGAGAGAGCAGAGGTATGACCTGCAGAAATGGTTCAGGATGAAGATGATCAAGTCACTGAGTGAACTGTTTGTATTGTCTTGACAGCACAAGCAATAAATATATTTTAAGCATCTATAAATAGTAAACAAGCAAAGGCATTTCATTCCTAAAAATAACAGAGATGTGGTCTTTGTGTCTGGGTTAAAACATCTCTTTGTTGTTGTGGGACACAAGGGCTCTGAGGAATGTGCTATTGATTGGGAAAACCTTGTTTGCACAATGATTAACAACGTGACCCAGCTGAGCTTTGCGGTCTAAATCATTCCCCTTTCGTGCTATAGTATATTTTGTTAATTGCCTCACGATTCGTGACCTTCAGAGTGCGTGGGCTGAGGCATTCATTGACCATGTTTGGTTTACCCTCTTTCTTAAAAAAGCCTCAATTGGGAATTCGGTGGTCAGTGGGGAAATTTCAATGAAGACATTTCCTGTTTAGCTTTCACTCAGAACAAAGGTCAGATTGGATCCCGGCTTTCCAAGTTTCTCAAACTTTCTTTCACAAACACACAATACACACAATTACAAGGATAGAAAATGCTTTGTACTCCTCAGATGCTTATGAGGACAGTAAGGTTTTAAAAGCAGGTTTTTGTTATATGTCTAAATGATTGACTTTTTTTTCTTCTTCTTTTTGAAACACCATCCAACAAATAGATGAAATCAAATAGATCAATTTGTCTGTTTGTAGTGGCCCAGTGGCCTAATGGATAAGGCATCAGCCTCCGGAGCTGGGGATTGTGGGTTCAAGTCCCACCTGGGTCGTGTGGTTTGCAAGATTGCTGTTAGTTATTGAAGTGTCTGTCTTTGAAAGAAGAAGAAAGCTGTAGTCATGTGATCACAGGAAGGGCTACTGATGTGACATGCACCGTTATCCCACACAAAAGACAGCTGTGTTTCAAGAGTTTTATTTTTAACTGAAGTCACAGGGAGAAGCACAGATGTAAACAATACAACTGATGTCAATTACACTCAGTTTAGCTCATTTTGTTTCAGGGTCCTGATATTGTACATAATGGGTCACTGTCACTCTGTCATAATGCACTTGTATGAGTACAGATTCATCTTCAGTGTTTTTTAGTGATACTCTTGCTTTTCCAACAAACACAGGTGAAACAATGTACCGTTGCATTTTTGAAAAATTACAAAAACATGACCGAGCACATAAAACAAATGACATGTTTTTGGAAAATGATGAATGTCCTGTCAAACTTATATCTCATGTCACCGGCCACTTAAAGAATGCTGGATAAAAATCTATGGGGAAATTCTGTAGCGTCATCGATTGTGGTTGTGTGTCCCACCCCTCCCTCCAATTAGCAAATCGTCTGCCTGGTAACAGAGGTACCATGAAACATCCAGCCATTAGTGTTGTTGACTGACTCAAGAACTGCACTGTAATTAGTTCTTACTTTACTTGTACATTTTCTGTGTATACATTTATGGATGTAGGTTCTACATTTAGTGCTAATCTTTATCGTGGTTTACATTGTTTTGATTATTATGAAAAGAAACAATTAGAACTTCATTTACCAAAGACAGCATTTGTGTTTTCTTAAACAGCAAAAAGCAACAATCTTTGAAGAGTTTTAATTCTCAAACAATGCATCCTGAGAAGCACATATGCTCATTTTCTTTGTTATAAGTTAAATTTAGTGAGTTGAAAGAACTTTTATCTGTTCATTCCTTCAACTAATCACTTAAAGTCACAATGCCTCAAGGTATTAGAACTCACGTTTTTGAGATATAAAGTAATCCGAAAATAATAATAGGAAAAAAGTTAGACATTCTGGGTTCAAAATAAGTGGAAATGAGCCAATCTCATATATTTACATAATGTAAACAAGAAGACGTTGATTTCACATGTGCAGTTCAAGTCTCAATAACTTTTTACACATAGTTTGGGGCAATGTTGCTCAACTTTTTGAGTAGTTTTTAATCAGATTTGACTAGTGATTCTATCTACATACAGTTTTTTTTTGTAATGCCTGTTGAAATTGCAGTCATTGCACTTCCCATTCGTTTAGATAGGAGCCTGGTCTAAAAGCCTAAATAACTGCCCTCTCTCTCCTTCTATATATATGAAGTTACACTATATACAGATCCAAAATAGTTTATACTGCTAGGTCTATCTACTTCTAAAGAAATGCTACAGATCGTCAGATTATTAGTTATTAGGAAAAGAGGTGGCATCTCCTTTTAATAGATGCTTTGCTGCCTCATTGTGGTCAAATGTGTATATACACACACTTTGGGTGCACTACTGCAAGGTTTTACAGCACTGCATCGAAAGAGCTGCACATATGAAGATAAAACTAACAGAATAGTCTCCAGAGAGAGAGAGAAGCACCACACGCTCATCTGTCATGTTTCTAATAAAAGCGTTCATAAATATTACAACGGCATACGTCACCTCAGTAGCAGCGCATGCGCAATACGAAGTGAAAGCAAACGTACAAACATACTGAACGGTACCAGAAAGAAACTACTACAACAACCTTTGTGTTTGGACTGTACCGTGTGAGGATATCCACCGGGACACGGTTATTGTTTCGAGGCTGAAAACAAACGCGGAATCTGCTTTAAACGGAGCTTTAGCCAACAAGAAGAACAGAGAAGTGAAACCTCCAGTTTGGGCTCGACTTTTTGGAAGTAGCTGTAAACAGTTGTCAGACTCTACGCACTTGATTTGTGTTGACACGGAGGCTGTTAAACACCCAGCGACGCCACACAGCGTAAGAAATGTGAAAGGAAAGGTTTTTAAAGGCGGCTAACAAGTCGGGACAAGAGGTAAACAACCCACCGGACCCCTCGTATGTTTGTTTTCTACATGAGTGTGTCGGCAGGATGTCGCTGAGTTCGGGCGGTTGGACTCACAGCCCCGGCTACACACCGGAGCAGCCCGCCGCCCTGCCCGACCACTATGGGGCCTCGCAGTCACAACTTGGCTGCCAAACCGTCCTCATGTCGGTTCGGGTGTCGGTGTGCCATTCTGGTATTCGGCCGCTGTGTCTTCCGGGAGCAGGTGATGAGTCACTCCGCCTGCAGCTCAGCATGGACCCGGGGAAATCCGGGGAATTCCGGCTGTCGCTCCAAGACAGCAGCGGGACTGGCCGGAGTGTGGTGAGTTCACGGCTGGTGGTGTTGTTGTGGTGTGTGTTTTGACTGGAGTGTTCAGAGTCGATGTGTTCCAAGGAAGGACTGTTTTATTTCAAGATATGACTTCACACGAAGATTTCTGGTAGCCCACAATATCAAACTTAGTTGTAACTGGAGCCACGTGAAGTAAAGCAAAGCAGATTTTCTGGCTTTAGACCAAGACCAGATAGACCAGGAAAGCCCCTACTGACCCCACTGGTTTTCACCCTTTGAGTACCTTTAGGTTTTCTGTGTCATAGTTTGACTAAATGTATGCATTGTGCAAGATGACATATTAAAATAGTATGCAATGCTTAAACTACTGTTTAACAAGGCACAATCTATGACTTAATGTTTGAGTGATTTTTACAGGCCTGAGGAGGCTGAAATGTCAGGTATTTCCCAAAAGTAGTCAAGCATTTTTATCATATTATGCAATAGTGCTGCAATTTATCTACAAAATAATATAATCCAGTGTCAAAAGGTTGTTTTTTTCTTCTTTATTATCCCATTAGGGCCCCAGAGTTATAGCTTTTGACCTTTAAAGGGCTCCTGACCCCCATGTTGGAAGTCAGCCTGCTGTGTTTACAAGCAGTCGTCCTGCTGATGAATCCCCTTGTTCAGTTGCAGAGTGCTGCTGTGTAGCTGAACCCTGACCTCACTTTTGTACAAAGAAAGTGTGATGCAATGTACTGCAACACTCAAATCAACTAGTCATTGAATATTGGCTAAATCTGATAGTTACATAGAAAAGTAACATACAGTTGCTGTAGTTTTGATTCTTTCTAATATGTCAGTCCTGCTTCAAATCCTACAATCATGAAGTTTTGTTTTTGCTAAAGCTGTTCTATCGGAGGCTGTAAAGAGAGTAAATGGGATGGAAAATATAAGAAATTTTGTGAAGCATGTTTGCTTTATTGTTTGAGATATTTTTTAGTGACATGTTGTAACTATATAAGGATCTGTATAAGGGTTTCACAGTGTAATGGAGTATTAAAAATGTACTTCCACCAAACCTCGTGCCTGCATGCAGTCATGAAAATGGTAGCTTATGATTTATTCATCCTCCCCATTTCTGCCTCAAAACATCTCCCTCTCCTTTGTCGTTTTTCCAGACCATCACCGAGTTCGATTTGAGGAACGTAAACTATGAGGTGAAGTCAGCAAAGTGCCACGAGCTGAGTTTGGTGGCGCCTCCACATGACCGGATCAGCTTCAACTTCCGCTGTGAGCAGGAGGCCCAGGAGTGGGCTACTGTGGTCATGTCATCACTGAGAGAAGCACACAGAGGTCAGTCAACCATCTTTACAAGAAGCTCCCTGTTTGTTTTTGTGTGTTTTGTTTTGTTTTTGTTTCATCAGAACATTTTCAAACAAAATGTTGTAGGCCAGTTCTGTTGTGTACTCTGAAGCGGTGGAATTCATTCGTCCTGTAGTGAATTAAACTATTTTGTTGTTTGTTTGAGCAAAAGAGTCTTTCACTGCCCTGTTTACTGGTTGTTAACATCACTACCATCAATATCAACCGCTGTAACTAAGCGTCATATTTTGGCTTCAGAGGAAAAGTCAATGATCTGGTTTGTGCTTGCTTACACAGGACGCCCTTGTTTACCCTTCCACATGTACTGTGTGTGAATAATTGCCTACATAAAACAAGGCCAATACTGATAGCATTGTAGAATGGAGAAAAAAAAAAATTCTTTATGATAGTTTTGGGCCAATACTTATGAAGGTATACAATACTGTGCAAAAGGCCCTCAGAGTTAAGTGAGAATGATTTTTATATTTTTTATGGTTTTATTTATCATTCAACTTCATACAAAGTGCAGTAAATAGAACTAACTTAAATCAAATCCATATCCTAACATTCTCCTAGATACACTTGCACATGGTTTTTTCAAGATATGTACAAGGTTGGTGGTTTCAAGCAATTTGGGAAACTTGCTGCATTTCTTCGATGGATTGAGAGTGAAATCTCTGGCTGACTCAATAACGCTGAGATCTGTTTGGGCTCATGACTCCTTGTTTTTCTTCTTGAGTGTATTTTTGGGGGTTGCAGAAAAGACACGGGACATGAATGAAGATCTGCCTTTTCTAGTCAAGTTGCTCAATTGAGTCAAACTAGAACTAGAGGTGAACGAGTAATCAAATTGTAAAATCAAAACCATGATTGGACACAATGCAATTAGGAAATAGCAATGGTTGCAATTTAGAATTTATGTTATACGTCTCACCTAGGGTTTAAACTGTTATGTCTGGGCAACCTATGGACAGAGTAGTAAAGGTGGAGCCCCACATGAGCTAAAATTCCCTTTTGTGTTCCCCTTTCGACTCCCAGCCGTCTGGACCTTTGCTACATGCCCATTCCTTGTTTTGTTTTGTTTTTTTAAACACTTCCTGTCAATCCATACCACATTATTACTCTCTTAATTAAGAGGGAAAAAAAACATTTAAAAAAACTCAAACTGTCATGTTAGTGTTTTCATTGAATTCCTGCCGTTTTCCTTATGTAGTAGTCCTGCTTTAGATGTTATCTCATAAAGTAACTGTCCATTACATCTTTTATATATTGCGCTGTGAATAATAAACAATACTTGACCTGAAGTTTTAGTACTTCTGTGATCCAAAAGTTTTATGTTTAGTGTAAGATGTAGGATCCTACCTGTGATTGTAGCTGCTGAAAGAATTTATTTTCCTGCAAATGATCAGTACATCACTTCTCTATCTATAATAGGCTTTAGAAACCTTTATTCATGTCAAAATTAAAACCACAAGTGTTTGTACAACAGCAAGAACCAGCAGCCAGAATGCGCTGCAGTTATAATGAATTCAGTAGAACCGTACACATGCAGAAATAGGTTTTCTTTGGTTTTATTTGATGGAATTTATTTAAATTGGAATTATTTGGGGGGACAGTTTAGAATATCCAATTAGCCTAAGGGTTGTGTTTTTGGAATGTGGGAGGAAACCGGAGATCCCAGAGAAAACCCACACAAGCACGGGGAGAACACAAAAACTCACCACAGAAACAGGTGGAAGGGTTTCTGTGAGGCTGCAGTGCTAATCACTGAACCACCGTGCTGCCCCTTGGGGGAAGAAAGAGGGAGAGAGAGAAGGGTGAAAGAGGGAGGTATGAGGGGTAGGGGAGAGAGAGAAGATGGAAGATATGGCAGAGAGGGGTGAAAGAGGGTTAAGGATGGGGGAGAGGGGAGAGAGGGCGAAGGAAGGAGAAGAGGATGCCTGAAGGGCTGGTCGAGGGTGGAGGAGATGGCGGAACGGTGATGGTGGAGGATGACAAGGTGAGGACAAGAGGAGGGGGAAGGGGAGATGGGGGAGGCAGAAGGAAAGTGGGGAAGAAGGGGAGGCACAGCCCTGAACAAGAGACTTGTTCAGAAGAACCAGCCCCTTTTCTTTCTCTTCTTCTCTTCCGTCTTTCCTTCCTCACCAGGAGATCTTGGAGCTCCTGGTTGTCCAGCTCCAGGACTTTCTTCTCCTCCTCCATCACATGATTTTTTACCTCCAGTTCCACCTTTTGCCCTTGGAGGTCCGTGTTGTTGGCTTCCAGGAGGTTGTTTTTCTCCTGGAGCTCTGTTTTTTCACACATTTTTTTCCTCCATCTGTCGAATGGCCTCACTGAGGGCCAACAGTTCCTTATGCTCCTCTTCTGCCTTCTCCTCGCAAGACTGCGAACAAGTCTCTAGACAGCTGATATTCACAACTCCACTGTTGACCTTTTCAACCAGCTCTGCCTTTTCGTCTTGGAGCGCTTTCAACTGCTGCTCCAAGACTTCAGTCTTGTCCTTGAGTTGGAAGTTTATGTGCTGATCGGTACACATGGCCTGTTCGGTTTCAGAGGGGCATTTCCACCGAGGGTTGTTTCCTCCACGGTAAGGAGTGCCCCCATACCATCACCTGGGCCTTGGGTAGCCTCTTTGTGCCATTGTATCAGCAAGGAAAGATTCTACAGGAAAAAAAAAAAAAGTTGATGGTTATGACTGTTACTGATACTGACGTGTACTATGCTAGCCTAAACCTGTGCAGAGGTTCTTACTTTTCTGCAGTAGCTGATTGCCAAGAAGAAGTCTTCTCAAAGTGTTGAGTGTCGCGCTGGTCTGGAGAATCTAGTGTGGGTCAATAGCTGAGTCTTGTCTCGGTGTCTGGTATTTGTCCCCTCAGAGGTTCCACCACAAGACATCATTATGACATTGTAAACGTAAAGTTCTCAACTCCGTTGTGGAGCTCTTGTTGCTGGACAGCTTCATCAGAGGCACATTTAGAATGTCACATGGTGTCTCTAAAAGTGCAAATGAATGTTGGCAAAATGGCCACCATAAATTTTACACAATTAAACAAACCAAAATCATCTTGAGAGGATCTTGTTTTAGTGGAATGTTTGCAAGCACAGAGGCGAGCACTGTCATTAAATAGCTCACCACTTAAGTGTTACACAATTTCTTACACTGTACAATTTTACATTTCAGATCTTTTCACATGTTTTCTTCAGAGCAAACCCATCACATTGTTGAACACTGTACATTACCACAATGTATTTTAATAAATTATGTTTTCATTGACATTTTTGCACACAGTATATTTTTTTTTTTTACATCACATCTTAGTTTTTGTAAGAAATGGTACTGCAAGTTAGACAAATTGCAATTAGATATATTACTCAAATTGTTCAGCCTAAATCAAACCATGCTGAACATATTTTCTGAGAAGTGCAGTGTTTTTGTGTGACTCTTACGCATACAGTCTTACATAACGAATGTGGAAGTGATGGTGTGACATACAAATTAGCCCTGAGGCAGCAGATACAGGAGCCTTTTTGTCGACTGATCTCACTTTCCAAGTGAAGAGAAAGTGTCAGAGCTTAACAGTTACTCTCCCTGTAGTTCTGGTTTAACTTAACTCTGTACTCTGCGCTGCATCTTCTGTGAACTGGACTTACAAAAGCAACATTGTAATGTTTTTGGTACAGATGGGGGTTAAATTGGGCTGGAGTCCCGTGGGGTTCAGTTCTGCCTCCTGGCACCCAAGTATCGCAGCATTACCAACTCACATAATAACTGTTGAAATATGCTTTCAGACAGCGTCTTATATTGAACAAACTAATGCAGAAAGTCAAATTCTTTTCTTTGAAGTTATTTAACAGCTGTAGCATCACACAGCAGCAGTACTCAAGCTGTTTCTTAACTAAGAGAAGGACTGTGGGCAGTTTGCAAGTGTGGCAAAACAATGGTCACTCATTTTCTCTCCTTTTTTAATATAATTTTTTGCTGGGGGCATTTTGTCTTTGCTAGAAAGAACCATATGATGAAAGACTTGTCATAATGACTGCGTTGGTGCCCGTGTGTGCACTTTAACCTCTAAGCTATTGGGTCGCCCAATAGTCACTTCATTAATTGTTTGTATCTTCTGATGTAATTTCACATACAGCAGAGTCATCGTTTGTACGGTGAAATCATGGCAAACAAAGCCGTAATGCTCAGGATGAATCGGTACCATCAGAGCTGTCACGACATTTTTATTTTCAGCAAAAGTTAAAAATAATTTCCCCTGGAGAATCACTGTTTTCCCCTTTCTGTTGATGTGGTCATTACTGTAAGCTTTCCTGTTTTGCTGCTTAAATGCAATAATATTTTGAGTCGTTGCTGTGGCATTACTGCAAGCATGAGCTTATCTAATCACTGAGGTAATTATAACCGAGGTCTAAAAAAAGACAGTCTGTGATAACACAATTTATCATACTCCACTATGTATAACAGTGTTTCCTGAACCATTTAATGCAATAAAAAGTGCTGCTTCACAGAGACTTCCTTTTTTTTTTCTTTTAAGTGTTGCTTCATCCAAATTGTACACGACATGCACACGCAAAACAAATAAATAAGTAAAACAAAAAGCTTCCAGAGTGGTAATGGCTGTTCACATTGTTTGATTTAATTTGAGACTGACTCTCAGACGTTTCACCAGTGCAAGAGAGTTCAATTGTATTCTAGTATTTTGGTGTCTGTCTTGAAATAGTCTTTGCTTCTCTGGACAATTTCACATTCGCAGCAAACAATGAGTACAGTTGTCATACTTTTTACTAAAGAAATCCTCTCCTCTCTGGAGCCTAGTCAGTAAATGGGTCTCTTGAAAAATGTGTTTTACGTGTGTGTCTTGACTGTGTTTTGTTTGCCTCTTTCTTGCCTTTTTTTTAAATCTATTTTTTACTTAAATTGTTTTTTTCTCTGGCTTTCTACCTTCCATATTGGCAGTCGCCCCTCAGGATAATGGTCCACAGAACCCTCCCGATGTTCTCCATCGCCAGAACACCTTGGCTTTGCAACGAACAGGTGTGTGGGAAGTAGACGTCCCTGTGCCATTAAAAAATACATCTGATCAATATTTTAGTGGTCATGTTCTTTGAAAGTAATGTCCAACTGCATCTTATTTTTTTCATTCATTTAGTCATTCACTGATTGGCCGTCTGCACACTGTGTGTTTACTGTGTGTCATTTTAATCTGTAGAGGAAACCTGCATAGAGCTGACCAGAGCCATAGAGGCAGGTGACTTGCAGTCTGCATCTGTCTTTGCTGCCACACTTGCCCGTCAACATGCGGCTTTAAAGATCCAGCCGTCTGCCAGAGACTATGAAGACACTGAAATCAGGTAGAAACATGACTAATAATTATGATTTTAACACTTGAACACAAAGCACAATTAACGGACAGTAATTTATGTTTAAGAATTAAAACATATAAACATTTGTGAAGGTCTAATTTTGCCTGATATCTTGTGTTTCATTTTCAGTTTGACTGTTGTCGTGGAGGATTCTTCCTCGTCCTGTTGTGTCACTGTGAAAGTTTTCCTCCACATGACTACTGCATCATTGAAACAGCAGGTTAATTTGATAAATATGTATTTTTCTCCTCTTCTGGTATTTTTATTATTCCACCTTTTGTTGACTTTTTCTCTGTTTTTCACTCCCATTCTCTCTTGTTCATCCCTTTTCAGATGTTTCTTGAATATGGATTTCACCCCCGGGTGCAGCGATGGGTGATTGGCCAGTGCCTGTGCACTGACCAGCGGTCTCTCGCCTCATATGGCATTCGTCAGGATGGTGACACAGCCTTCTTGTACCTCTTATCAGCCCGCCATGCTCGCTTGACCCTCCAAATCCTCCAGCAGGATCAGGAGAGTGCACTTCTCCGTAATCCTCCATCTCTGTCTCAAAACCCTCTTCTCACTGCTACCTCCGCTAATGGCCCCTCAACTCAGGACTGGAGGGCTTACACCACTCTTCCTCCTAGACTCCATACCAGCAGCAGCACTGGTGAGAGGGGTATTAATGTGGGTTTTTCACAGTTTATGTCAGAGCTAAATTGCTGAATTATGTGAATCCGTGCTACACCTGCATATTCAGTGCTTTAGGCAGTAACAGATGGATGTGATACAGCTGGTGCAAAACAAATGGTAACACCATTGTAATATAAAAAGATTTTTTCAAATTTTGAAATGAATGAGCAAGCATTTGCCTGACCTAGTTAGTGCAGCTGCATAGCACAAAACAACAGCTGTGTTGTATAACGTCATTTGCAAAGAAAAAATAACAAAAAAACAAAACTGAGGTGAGACAGAACAACACCAGAAGATATATTGCGTTGCATTAGAGGTGCAGAAGTCTCATTGACAGTTACAGAAATCGTTTGATTGCAGTGATTGCCTCAACAGGTTGTGCCTCATGCACATTTGCATGCAGATTTGATAGTGATCTTTTTTTTTCTCTCCTTAAATGCCTCAGGTGGGTCAGAGAGACAAACCATCAGTGAGATCAGAGACCTCATCAACCTAGAGATGCCCCAACTCAGTGAGGCACTGAGCCCCAACACAAGCTCCACCCAGGTAACACACAGGAACAGTTCTGGTTTTATTGTAATTATAGTCGTTTTTGTTTTTAGTCACACTTCAAAAATGATTTGATACAAATGTACCATAAGCCATGTAGTGCTGTTAATCTTATATTTAATAAAAAACTGTTAAAGACGTGCTTAAAATGACTATGTTTAATAGAATGTAAAGAATAAAACTACTCATCTATGTTTTAGGGTTGGTCGTGTCCATCTTGCACCTACATTAATAAACCAACGCGGCCGGGCTGTGAGATCTGCAGTACAAACCGTCCCGAGAACTATGTTATCCCAGGTGGATACCGCCCTGATGCACTGGAGCTCAGACGAATCCAGCAGGAGAAGGAGGCAGTCAGACAGTACCAGCAGGTATATATAAAAACACTGTCACACCTGAGTTACTGAGCACACCGAACAACCACAGTCTTACATGTATTATCACACGTCTGTATGCATTTAGGAATACGCCCACAAGCACTGTTAGACAAGATGCTTGGAATGTGTAGTGAGCTACGTTACCAGTTACTCTACATTAAATGAAGCTTCAGTAGACTGACGCTACCCTCAGAGAAATACAACAAAGCTAAGCTACATCAACATGGCAAAAGTAGTTCACTGAATCAGAAGCTACGTATTTTAATAGTTAAATGTATTCATTTATTGACTGCAGACAGTGAAGCTAGCTAGAAATAAGCTTTTAACAAGGTGCTAGCTGGTGTTGGCACATTGGACTAAGGATTGGTATGTTATGTCACGGTCATTTATAAATGCTGCTGGGGCATCATGTACTGATGCTTAGTTTTATTTTAGATTGCACTAAAGCTCTACTGTGCTTGTTCGCTTCAGAAATTGTCAGGTACCTTCCATGGAGGCTACCACACTCCTTGAATAAAATAGCTTTGCTACTTAAAATGTATTTGATACAGACAGCAGCGCTGTTACCTCCACAGTACTGAGAAATGTAGCTAAACTTGTAACACTGCTACCTGTGTGCCTGAAGTTGTTTTGCCTGCACATACTTAGAATACAATGTTATCTTGGCAGGCCTCACACACTCTAAGCAGGGCATCCCATTTAGTATTAACTGCATAAAAACATAACAGGGAATCTGAGCTGGATCAAATGCTAATATTTGGTTTTAAGAGAGAAGGTATAAGGCAACACAGGGCTTCAAGGAGATGGAGGTATGAAATTAATTAAAAGCTGACATTTGATTTGAAGCTTTCAGGCTCTCTCAGGTTGACTCTCTTCTCTTTTGTCTCTGTTTTTTTGAAGGAGAAAGGGAGAAGAGAGGTGCTGAGGAGTGCTGGGCTTCAAAACTCACTCCTGTATAACCTGGACCAGGACTACTGAACATACACTGACACGGACATACATACGCGCCATGTTTATTTATGTTCTATTCGTAGAAAGCACATAAAGCACTGTTTTCATTGCAGACACCAGACAATGGCATCAGAAATGATCATGCACAAGCAAAGTCCACATGCAAGTCTACATGCCTGTTTTGAAAGCATCATTTTCTTTTCTTTTTTCCTGAAGTTGATTGCAGTTACATGGGCTAGTTTAAGGTGAACTATTACCTCTGAAGGCTATTTAGGCCTTAACTCTTCCTAGTATTGGCATGAAACAGTACAGTTGGTGGTATAGGTTAGGGGTCGGCAACCCGTGGCTCCACAGCCACATGTGGCTCTTTCATACCTCTGCTGCAGCTCCTTGTGGCTTTGGAAAATAAATGAGTATTTAATTTCAATTTATTTTATTTTAGTTCACTAGTTTTAAAAATGTAATTCTTAATTTGAAGATTATGGTGATCTTGTAACATTAAAATAAAACGTGTTTAAGGTTTTGTTACTCAAAATACGCCAACTTGATGACTTTCTCACTAAATCTGGCAACTTTCCAAATCCTCTTGGCAACTTTTTTTTTGTCAAAAGTGACTAGCACCAATCTAGCGATTCTTTCTGGTGTTTTGGAGACTCTGATCGTTCTGCAGTTACTGTCCTCATCGAGCAGCAGGTGCTGCTGTGAGCTCCTCCCCATCCCAAAGCGCTCACAGGCGGTCTGTAGTCAGTAGTCTGGTCAGCAGTCAGCAGTCACAGCTGCAGTCAGCAGGCCAACCAGACGTCATTTTTACTTTGCTGCAGGTGGATAATTTAAGTTTTTATTTCATAAATACGAGTAGGACCCAAATAGACATTGAGTATTTTATTTGAAAGTAACCTTCAACCCAGCATCTTTTTTTTTTCAGAGTTCAAAATGTTTTTGTTGCATGCAGAAATAAAATTTTGTTTTCTCTGTAGCAGTTCATTGATTTCATTAATGCAACACAGTCTAGTTTTTTATACATAGCATATAGGTGAAAAGAAACTATATATGCAGTGTTATCTTCAAATGTAGATGTCAAAAAGGTTTTATGGCTCCTGGTGTTTTCTTTTCCATGGGAAAAGAGTCCAAATGGCTCTGTGAGTGTTTAAGGTTGCCGACCCCTGGTACAGGTGCATCCCCCAGCCCTACAGGAGACAAACTGCATAAGAACAATAGATTTCACTTTTTATGAAAATGTGCAAATATTGATCTGGTGAAAAAATCCGACTGCTTATACTGAGTTTTGAAAATTTGTCAAAGATGGATTTCTTTGTTATTTTGACCATGGCAGTATACTGTGTATTGATGAGGCTCGAGTTAGAAGGCTATGAAAGACTTTTCCACATACTGGCCATCCAGACAGACAATCACAATCACTGCAGACTTTAAACATCGAGTAGCTTTTCAGTAAACTCCATGAGAGCAGAGTTTGCCACAAAACTGAATGTAATAGTTGTTAATTTTGCACTGTAATTGTACATACTCTGTGAAATGGATTAAAAATAAAACATTTTTACACACTGTATGTGTCTGCATGTGTATGTGTACCTTTATGTGAGGATAAAAAAAAAAGGCTAATGTGCTTCCTATGACAAACCTGGAATAAAGTAGTTTATAGAACATGTCTGTAACCCCTCTCCCCCTTAACAACACCACTCCCTCTCCCAGGCAAGAGAAGAGGAGCGAAGGGAGAATTTTGCCCGGCTGGTGATGATGGATGGTCAAGACCTGGTACCGAACCCTGAGCCTGTGGACTGTAGGATCTGCTATGTGGACCTACAGCCAGGAGAGGGCGTCCTGCTGAGGGAGTGTCTCCACTGTTTCTGCAGGTAGGATTTCCCTTTTTATTTTCTGATTTTTACTCCTCCTTATAGCTAAAAAAATATTATTTCAAATATTTATTTCTCTTTTATCTGACTTGACATTTTGCATACATTTTCCATGCAAATACAAATACTTGTACAGTGGTTCGGTTGTTAACACCATCGCCTCGCGGCTAGAAGGGCCCCAGTTTGGACGCCTGGGATCTTTCTGTGTGGAGTTTGCATGTTCTCCCCGTGCAGCGTGGGTACTCTCCGGGTTCTCCGGCTTCCTCCCACAGTCCAAAAACATGCTGAGGTTAATTGGTGATTTTAAATTGTCTGTAGGTGTGGATGTGAGTGTGCTTGGTTGTCTCACTGTGTAGCCCTGCGATAGACTGGCTTCACCCTAAGTCACCTCAGATAGGCTCCAGCCCCCCGTGACCCTCGTGAGGATTAGCTGTGTATAGATAATGGATGGATACAAATGATTATATTAATTAAGTAATATTATCAGATGCTTTATGACTTACACCCTTGTTTTTAGTCTCAAGTCCTTGTCAAAAATATGTCAAGGGATGGGGAAAAAAGGGATAGTTTTGAAAATACTTTATTACTTTTGTCTAATTGAATACCTTGGATTTTTATTTTCTGCTTCTGTGTGCGTGCCCACCTAGAGAGTGCTTGCGCTCAGTCATCATGATGAGTGAGGAGCCAGAGGTGTCCTGCCCCTACAGAGATGACACTTATTCCTGTGCCCGCTCCCTGCAGGAGAGGGAGATCAGAGCCGTGAGTTACACCGGCAGACATCTTTGTTTGGAGACACGGTGTTAAGATATAACTAGAGCATTTGCAGTGATTGTAAATGCCCCCAATTTCTTTCCCCTCCTCTGTTACAGCTGGTGCCAGCAGAGGAGTATGAGCGCTGGCTGCAGAGAGGACTTTCAGTGGCAGAGTCTCGGTGTGAGGGCAGCTATCATTGTGCAACTCCAGATTGTCTGGGCTGGTGTGTTTATGAGGATACTGTCAATGTCTTCCACTGCCCTGTCTGCAGGAAACACAACTGTCTGATTTGCAAGGTATAAAATATGCACAGTATATACTTGCATAAATGATGTTGGTATGCTCAAGGTGCACACAGAGAAAGATGTTTAAAGCATGTGTGTATATACATATAAATATACACATCTGCACTTGGCTAAAGATTTGTGCCATGCACTAATTAATCAGTCAGAGCTAACTGGCAACTCCTTTTGAAAGAAGCAGTGAAACATTATGTCTGAAAGTAGTCACATGTTTCTAGTTGCCTCAGGCTAACTGTTATGTAAAGACAAGAATGTTTACTGAGATTAAAGACACACACAGATTTTCACATTTTTGTCCCTGTTACTTTTTTCTTTTCTTCTCAGTCTATTCATGAGGGAATGAACTGTAAGCAATACCAGGATGATCTAGCAGCCCGCGCTATAAATGACTCTGCTGCGAGAAGGACAACACTTCTGCTAAAGGTTAGCTGTAAAAAGCACATATATGTACTGTATGTGTGTACTGAAAGAGAGCTCTTTGAAGCTATATTCTGTTTTTGGAACTGCACTTAAATGTTATGTAATAGTTATGGAGGAGAGAGACACGGTGCATTTGTCACTGCGCTGATACGCAGTGTTAACTCACAGACGAATGACTTTGTGTTTCTTATGCTTACAGAGTGAACTGGTGTCTGCTGGCACCTACCGCACTCTCTCATCTAATATTCTCGCTTTCTTCCTTCTTGCACTCATTTTCTATTCTCACAAACAGACTCTTGTGCAGTCGGGGGAGGCCATGCACTGTCCCCAGTGTGGCATCATTGTGCAGAAGAGGGACGGATGTGATTGGCTGCGCTGCACTGTCTGTCACACTGAGATCTGCTGGGTAACCAGAGGGCCTCGCTGGGGGCCGAGGGTAAGAAATCCTTCCTTTCTATGCTCAATACATTCTTTCTCTCTAATTTGTCACCTTAAATCCTCCACTGTCTGAATTTGTAAGCTGTTATTTAGGAGACCAGTTTTTGTTGAT
>NW_007578788.1:0-61453 GCF_000690725.1 Stegastes partitus
TTTAATTAGACTATTTTTTAAACCTGCATTTAAATTTGCAAAAATATCATTATCTTACATAAATTTTTCATTACTTGAAATAAAAAAATAAAAATGTATATTAAGGATTGGAAAGTGGTATAATGTTCAAGGTTTTTTTTAACTGTTACAGATAATCAATAAAATTGCAGAAAGAAATGTACATATTAAATATTAAAAAATAAAAAACAGGCTGTAAATAACATCCACATCAAAAGTTTGTATTATTACAAATGGCAAATTATTCTTTTATATTTTCTTTACTGTATTCAAATTGAAAATATCATTTTTTTTTTTACATCATTTGAAATTTAAAAAAAATGCATATCAAGGCATGAAAATGGTAAATATATATTTTTTATTTACAAAAAATCTATGGAAAAAAAGTCTAACGTTATTGTGAACTGTTCACAACACGTGAGCATAAAATCACTGTTTTATTGTATTTAAATCAACCAGAAATATCATCATTTTACAGATATTTGCTGTTTTTTTTGTGGCTTTTGAACATTACAGTATTTTTGAACATTTTCTAGCATCAGACTAGACCAGACTTTTTTTTTTTTTTTTTTAAACAGGATATGGTTTTTTTTACAGTGTAATGAGTTGAGTTTTCTTTGTACACTGTAAAAACCAAAGAGACAAACTGATTTCATTTCCTTCTCTTTCCCCCTCCTATCTGCAGCTACACCTTCCAGGTGGTGCAGGGCAACACGGACATCTTCTGGAAGTTCCAGCGGTACAACCTGATCGTGGAGTACCACAGCCGCCCGGCGCTGGCTCCGCCCTTCATCATCATCAGCCACCTGTCGCAGGTCCTCCTCAGCCTGGTCAAACGGCCCGAGTCCAAGCAGGAGCATCTCGGTCTGAAGCTTCCTATTTCATTCGGGATTATTAAGCCATTCTGTTCCATTTCAAGCAGATACTGAAACAGTTCCCCGCGGCTCGTCTGGCTAAATTAGAATGAAATGGAATACAGGCAAACACACAGCGAGCTTATCTCGCTCCCTCACCTCCTCTCTCCATGGAAATTGCCTGTTAGGTTAATTGAGTGTGTGTGTGTGTGTGTGTGTGTTGCCAGAGAGGGAGCTGCCGGCGGGCCTGGACCAGAGGCTGATAACGTGGGAGACGGTGCAGAAAGAGAACTACCTGGCGAAACTGGAGCGCCAGCACTGGGAGAGCAGCGAGGAGAGGCTCAAGAGCACCTCTTCCAAGTGATTATTCTGCGATTTTGGCGTATTTAATCAGATTGTGATCACAATTAGCAACATTCTCACTGTGCACACTGTGCCCAGAACCAGCCTGTAGCTTGTTTTACAGCTCTTATGCCCCAAATTATAAAAAAAATATATATTATTCTGTTTGTGATCAAGGGTTCAGAGCCTGCTGAAGATTATTGGTGGATTCAAGGACCAAGAGAAGCGAGTGGCGGCCATGGAAGCTCAGGTGAACTTCATCAAGTTCAAGCTAAAAATAATAATAAGTAATCCGACAGCCCATTTGCATAACCTGTGGGTTATTTCTGTGTCCAGGTGAGGTACTGCGGAGAGGTGCTGTCCTGGATGGCGGAGTGCTTCGCTCAGAGCACGCTCAAATGTGGGAAAGAAGCTCCGCGAGCTCCGAGTGAGTCAAAAACACCGATAATTACACGACCAGAGACAAAAATATGGAGATTGCACGCTTCTGCTGCTGCTGCTGCACGTGTGTCTGATTTAATATTAACACGGCGTGAAATTTCAGTGTCTCTGACGGGCTCCAGGGCGGGCGGCAGCTCGGACGCACTTCAGAGTCCGACAGAAGCCAAACAGGAAGGGGAGGAAGACAAAGCAGGTCACCCAGGATACGGAGCCAACAAGAAACTCCCTTACATCGACGAATAACAAGCACACAGACAGCTAACGATAGAATATGTTGGGATATAATTTAAATGAATAAAGCTGCATTCATTTGTTTTTAGCAGGTTGTTTCACTTTTCATTTTTACTGTCATAAAAACAGAAGACGCTAAACGTTGCGCTACGGCGGCTGAGTTTGAGTGGATTCAACTCCAGCCTGTTTTTATTGGTGATAAATCAGACGCTACAAACAACAACAACAACAACAACAACCCGTTCATTAGCATTAACTGTGCACACAGTGTGACATCATCAGACGACGTTAAACAGGAAGCAAAGGAAGACTAAGAAACGCACATGAAGGCTTAACAGGCAGCATGGTGCTTAGACATTCAGCGGCAACGCTTGATTCACGTTTTAAAAATATGAGTCACATTTAGCAGGAACTTGTCTGAAAGGCACAAAAAATACAAAAGCCACTCGGTGATCATTAAAAAAAAAAAACAAATCAGCGGTTGTAAACCTGGTTAGCAGAACATCCTCCGTGTCTACAAGGATGTGGTTTTTTTTAAGGGGGCTAAATTTGCCAGAGTGATGCCGTACGAGCGGTACAGTCAGAGGTATGAAACACTGAATACGAACAGCACGCTGAGTTTTGCTACTCATCACAATGACCTTTCCTAAGAGGCACCCCGTGGAGTTTTTGTGCAAACTGTTGCAGTCAGTGTTTCCCAACAAAACAAACCGTGTGAATCCTTGAGGTCCGACAAACGTGCAAACTCGCATTCTTTCCAAAGCAGCTACCCCTCTACAGCTTTAGCCGTAATATTTACAGACTGCTTCACGTCCAGTGTAACGCAGTGAAACCAGAGAAGTTCATCTCGTTTTTGATGCACATTCTCCAGTTTGCAGCTGATTCTCATGAAAGTTGCTCACCTGGCACAGACAAGAAGCTCCTGAGGCTTCCTGGTGCCATTGCACTCGCCCAATGAAACTCTCCACAGGATAAAAACTACAAACTCCTCCTGATGTTTGTTTTTTACCATCATCTCATATTTTGACTGTGAAAATAATTCTGTGTTTTGAAGCACTTTGGTATCCAGCAGTTTCCTTTTTGGTGATTCCATATGGAACGGATCAACTGTGGCTTTTTGGCTCGTTTGCACTTTTCATCTTCTGTTAATCTCTGTCTCTCTGCTCCTAGATAATGAGATTTTTTTTTAAAAAACAACAACACTGCTAAATAGCGCCACCAGTGGACAAAAACTCCTCGGGGTACCGTCAACATTCAGCGCTGTCTCCTACGACCACGACAAGAGAGCAAAGTCTTGTAGTGATGTTAAGTCTGCTGAGCTGATTAAACACTGACTATTTACACGTTTTGAACATGCGAGGCTTTCGTGATCGCTGGTACTGCGTCGGCGACGACATAAATCCAACATTCATTGAGAGCGTTGTGCTGTACAGCTTTGGAAATAATCATTAAACCACCGATTGTCTTTACAACTTGCTTCTAACGTTGATTTTTTTGTTGGGTGAATAATTGCTGCTTCAAGACATAAAAAGGATTTATAATAATTCAGTGTGATATATTAAAACTGTACATATTTCATCCGTTAAAATTTGAGTTGTTTCGAGCTGCACATTCAAACTAAATTATCACTAAATGTCGAATAGAAGACGACGAGAAGACGGTGATTTTTGAACAAGCACAGGAATCAGTGAAGCGACCAATCATTACATCCTTAAAAGAAAAATAAAAAGCAGCCTAACTCACCCCAGGAACCGCAGAGAACACGGCTCAGTCAGACAATAATTATTTCCAAAGCTGTAAATATATATATCTATTAAAACAAACTGAGATCTTACAGTTGGAAAACGAATAAATACTACCATTGTCAAACTTTAAATGATTGCTATCGTCAGTTTTCCTCCTCCAAAATGAACGGGGCCTCGCTGATTGCTTAAATGTTTGTACCTGCTTGTATTTCACTCAGGACAATAATTCGCTCCTCGTCTGATACAAGGTGAATTCCTGAAACCCTGACAAGGAAATAAAACTTTAAAAAAAAATCATTACAGCAAAAGCAGGTTTAAGAACAAAGGAAGTCTTTCTTAAATACCTTCTCAATGCAGTTCAGGTTAATCAACACAAATAATCCACTTTGGGTTTTCTAAACGAGGAAGTTCTTTCGATTCTGTTCATTCACCTCGAGAGGAAAGAGAGAATAATCCGTACCTAAACGCTGCCGTTCGGTTAAGGCACTGAGGACAGTGAAGAGAGGAGAAACAGCACAGCTCTGGAGGAGGCCAGATATGTGGAAGTAGCGGCGCTGTCTCACCGTGAATGAACGGGAGCACACATTTTTCTCTTAACATTTCATGTATTTTCGCCTGATGAGGATTCCGGAGAAATGATTTAGACTTTAGTCTCTTGAAACGGACGCCTCGGGTCCTCTGCGCTGCACCGTTTGACCCTCGCGGTGAACCACGCTGTCAAAACGCGGCGTCACCTCGCAGCGGATAAGCAGCGTGTCGTCCTTAACGAAAGCCCTCTGACTCAGCTGATGCAGGTGCATGAAGGTGACGTAGCCGAAGCCTTTGGGGTTGCGCTGGATGGTGGGTTTCTGGAACGCCTGCAGGTCGGGCTTAGTCTCCATCACCTCCATGTGATGCTGACCCTCGGGGCCCTGGTCCAGGATGGTGAGCCGGATGGTCCCTTGAAACGGCCAGGTCAGCTGCCCGTCGAAAGCGCCTTGCATGGTGTGGACGAAGAGGGAGATGTAGTTGGAGCAGCGGGGGGCGTTGGGGGTCTGCAGGTGCAAGCGCAGGCACAGCTTGTAGCCCGGATGGCCCGTGTAGAAGCCGGGGCTGTGCTCGACCACCGGAAGGCCCGCTTCTTGGTTCCTCAGGTGGGCAGAGAACCCTCTGAGGCGCCAGATGAAGATGCCGTGACACTGCTGAGCCTCCAGCTCCTTCACTGTTTCCTCCAGCATGGAAACCCTGCGCCTGAGCTCTGCAAGCTGGCCTGCCTGTGGAACAAACACGACAGCAATTTCAAAAGTTTGGCTTACAGAACACACTGTGAAATAGCTGGAGGAAAGACGCTGCCAACAAAAACAAAAATCCGGATACGGGAGGCCTGCACAACGAAGCAGGATCTGATGTTAGTGAGGCAGCTTCAGCTTTCAGGCCGACGAGCAGCAGATTATGTACGAGATAACAGATCGAGACGTATTAAAACGCCGCCTGCTGATCAATCAATTCTCTCGGAAAACAGCACCGACATTCCTCGAGCATCCACCGGAGCTCAGAGAGTAGAGAGGGGAAGGTCAGAGCTGCAAGTGATTTCAAAGCTCTCTCATTTTTCTGTGTGCCTTTGTAGAGCGATATAATCCTAAAACAGACACCGATTAGGACTCTAAAGCCTTACAGCCTGCTTGGCGACCGTAGAAGATTTGCAATGAGCCCACTTATTGATCTGAATTATCTTTCTGTATTTGTTCTGTACTTGCTTGCACATCCGCTTACCAGCGTCAAGGTTGCAGGTTCAAGAAAAAAGGCTTTAAACACTAAATTCATTCTCCACATCGCCAGGGATAACTTTCATTTTTATTACTTGATTATTCATTCTTTACATAATTTGCATTTTTTTAAAAAGTAGCATAAAGAGACTACAGCTGTAATTGTGTTATACAACCTTGAAACCCAACATCGAAGCAACTTATGCACAACTAGACATTAATGCACCTATTAATTACACAATCACACAGTCTGTATTTTGGCTGTTGTGCCGTTCTTTGCCTTTATTATGTTTTAAAGTCCTCATATTGCTTTAGGATTGTTCTTCTTGTGAGACATATATAAAGTTGTACACACTTTTAGTCGACTTTAAATTATGTTTTTATGTTAATTTTCTACTTGCTCACAGGTCCACCAGGGGTGCAGCTGAAAGAAGATGTTTAAAGGAGTCTTACACGCCAGAATATATACAAAAAAAAACATTTAAACACCTTAATGTAACAGAATATAGCTGTAATTCCAGTCAGATCTACTTGTGTCCTAATAATTTGGTGGTGATTTAAATAAACCTGATAACTTTACACAGTCTGTCGTTGTTTTGTTTGTTGTTTTTTTTTGCCAGCTTTCCGTCCTGCTTACATTTATCAGCTTTTTATTTTGTAAATTCCTCATATTAGTTCAGGATCATAGTTTGGCCCTTTTCTAAGCACGTACTCATAAGCAGATTCAGAAACCCCTGAGTGAACTTACTACGTTTATAACCAGCTTCGTGTGACTGTGGTTGTTGGGTTTAGTGAAACCAGATAAATATATCCTGGGTATGTTTAACCTGCTTTGTAGAAGAGGCCTCAGAGGGGAGAAAACTGTTGCTCTGTTGAGCTACAGTTTGTTTTTCTACAAGTGTTACGTGTCCTTTATGTTTTTTAACAAATTTTACAAATAAAACTGAATACTAAAATAACAATATGAGAATTTAGGTCCACATGTGATCACTGCTTCTTGAGAAAATGATCTGCTTTGATATGATAAATCCATTTATATATTATTATAACAGCAGGAAAATGTGGCTGCAAATACATATTAACATACTACATATCAGTCCTTTAACACACTTACTTGTGTTTCTTTCAAGATGATGAGCTCACGCAGCTGGTGATCCTGCCTCACCAGCCGTCCGTCCATCTCTCTGAGCCGCTGCATCTCCTCGCTGGGCTGACAAGGAGCGCAGTTGCTGCTGCAGCTGGCGGCTCCTCTCGGTCCACTGCACGCCGACGCCGACGCTGCCGACGCTCCCTGATCGTCGGAGGAAACGGACATCCCGATCGGCAACAGCGATTTGGGCGTGGCGCCGTTGAGGCTGAGGCCGCGCAGAAACTCTGCCATGTAGCGCATGTGCATCTGCGTGAACTCCTGCATGTGCTGAGCCAGGTTGTGGCGCTGCATCTGCAGAAGGGAAAGCTGTTGTTTAACGACGCCTGGTCGACCCGGCTCACAGGCTAACAAACCGAGTTATCAGGAAATGTTCTTTTAACAATGCGAAAGAAAATCTGAGCCTGTTCACTTACCCTTTCTTTACATCCAAAGATGCTGAAGTTGCAGGCGATGGGAGCTTTAGGGCAATCTGAATCACAGTGAGATTCCATCTGGAAGGAAAATAAAATAAAAAAACACATAAAAAAGTAACTATTACTATATAATTGTGGACAAACCTGAAGTTACTCCTTACTTCAGACAAAATACAAACATGAAAGCACCAATGTGTTTGCGCCTGCTATTGCCGAAATGGTGCGTGCCTTCACTAACAATGCCGCTGAGTGTGGAACGGTTCCCCATTGTTTCAACAAAAGAGAAGTTCTTGTGGACAGAAGTTAGCTTAATTGATTACCAATTCATAGCGATAAAAAAAACAGCTTGATTTCCCACCTGGTCTCTGATGAAGTCCATCTCACAGTACTGGCACTTCACGCTGGCAAAGGGACACTGCTGCTCATGAAGCTGGAAAAGCAACAAAACTATATTGAACAAGAATTCAAACGCAGCATGTCACGTTTTATTAAATCCTGCACATTCTCTTTAACATGGAGGAGTAAGCTGCATAGACATCGTTGTACATCCAGGTATGAAAATAATAGTGGGTCAAGTCAGTAATGAACCACACATGAGCAGCACAGAGAGCGAGGGAGGATGTTTACGCTGCTTTTGCTTTTTGTCCAAGTCTTTCTGAAGGGCCTGGAGAAGTCAGTGGATGTTTCAAGGCACAGGATTGCATCGCTGGACATCTAGAGTATCGTGTGTCTGATACGACAAACGGTGGAGCTGTGGACATTCAAACACCCGTCTACGGCCCTGAATGACACGCAGCATCCAGCAGGCCGGTGGCCCGTTCTCATCTTTCTCTTGTCATCTGTGGCTTTGTGCCATTTGAATAAAGCTGCATTTTAAGGTGGACTTTTATAGTCGCTGGTCAAAGGAATGTCAGTGTGCCCGGCTATGCTGTTTGATCATCGTCCTTTAAAGCCACATCTGACCAGACTTTGGCCTAACTCAGTGCTGGAGAATTTGTCAGAAACCTTTTGTGCATGACTGGCTTAATTGAACCCTTTTCTAACGATAACAATAGACGTCTTTTAACTTTTTCTCCGAGTCAGAAAAGAACACCATTTGCAAGCCGCTTTTTTTTTTTGTTTTTAGTGCACATTGTTAGGAGACTAATCCGCACTGATATACACAACACGGTTACGCAAGTTTGCTTTGGGAACTATTCTGGAAAATGCAAGAAGGTAGTTACGTAAGTGAGGGGGGAAAAAAAACAGTACCTCTCTCTCCTCATAAACAAAACACGCCACACAATCTGGGCACGACACAGGTCTTCTTTGGCACTCCACAGTTGTGTGTTCCTCTAGGTGGCTCTTTCTCACCGACTGCTGGCACTGTGGGCAAGGCGCCGTGGCGAACTGACACTGTTCCAAATGACTCTGGAAGGAAGACAACATATTAAAACAATGCATTCAATGCAGATCTTGACACATAACGTAACAAGATAGCCACAGCAATGCCTGATTTCTTCTTCACGTATCCCAGTGACTTTGTGAGATTCTACAAAAAACCCTTACCCACCAACCTCTCCAGGTCCACCGGAGCTATCGAGGCGATGACAAGTTCACACTGGCTGTTGATTAAGAGCCAACAGTGTGGGAAATGTTGGAACAGTCAGAAGGAAGTGCCTGAGGAGGCGAGGTAAGCTGCCAGTGTCTTAATTGTCGCTGGTTTTCTTTTGACGTCTTTTAATTGGGGAAGTTAATTTTTTTCATTCTCTGCATTTAAGCTGCTGAAAATTTTCTCCGTGTTGTCAGAGGTTGGTGGTGAACAGCACAGTAACTACAGTTAGTTTAGGGGTTTATAGGTTGTAATTAACACATCTAAGGGATTGCAATGATGTGAATTTAAAATGCACAAACTGAGGATACTTTTCCAACACTGGCCTGTCAGGTTTTCTGCTTCCACGTTCCTGTTGGGGCTGCATTCAAAACCGGAGCCGTCTGTCACACTCTTAAAATTCTAACCTCTAAATGTCGGAGCTCCATTTTGTCGGCGCAGCCAGAGTTGGGACAGCGAACGGTTAGCGACAGAATCTCCCTTTTGGCAAAGTTATCGGGAAACAGTTGATCTTCTGACAGCATTTCGTTGTCCACAGGGCACCTCTGTCCTGTGTCACTGTTTTGGAAGAGAAAGAACAGCGCTCATTTTAGGCCGAGCATCGAGACAGTCAGCTGACACGTGGTGCTTTCCATTTGAGCAGTGAAACTAGTGTCAGTGAAATGTTGCATCACAGAGGGGATTTATTATGACGCAGTGACTTTACAGATGTTGCTAATCGAGAAGCTACACTCCTTCAAGAATGCACCAGCAACAAATGTATTAGTAACCTGCGTGCACGACAGCTTACCGAATGGACTTCTCAATGCAGCTCTTGCAGAACCGGTGGCCACAGCGTGTCTGGATGGCGTTCCTCAAGGCCATGAGACAGATAGGGCACTCGTATTTACTCTCCAGCGGCGGGTCAAACTCCACGTCGTAGCCCTGAAGGGGGGCGGCGGCCTGAAGGCTCGTGGAGGAGCTGCTGATGAAGGTGCCGGGGCTCTCTGAAGGGCTGAGGAGGGATTCACCAATCATCGCCAGGGCACAGCCGGACAGCTCTCCGCCTACTGCTCCTTCACAGCTGTCCTCCTCCAAACTGCTCTTATTGCTTTCAAAGCAAGCCATCTGTAGAGGCAACAAAAAAAGCGTTTGATTTACTAGGTTTCAAATAAGATTTAGCAGTTATTTCCTGTCTTACTTCCTTTTAATAACTCAACAGTAAGGCCTTACATTTTCAAGACACCTATAAGTGCTTTCATGTGAATCAGCAGTACAGTGTGACTCATCTTGCCGGTATGGGGAACATCCTAAAGTTTAAGGAAACAGCTGGAAAAAAATGACAGATCAAAATCCACCATCTCTTTCTGAAACTGACACGACAAGGCTCCACTAAAAAAGGACGAAGGACTTTATAGATCTCTTCTCATCCCAGTAACAACACGTTGAACTTCCTCCCATCAACTGAACCTCTTTTCAACTTCCTCCCTTGTTTTCTAAATCAAATAGCAAAGTAATAAGTAGTGGTAAATAACTGGTTTATGATAGCACTCGGGTAGAAATGTTTTACACCTGTATCTTAATCGGCCAATTCATTTGTCAAATAATTAATTCATCCTTTGGTGTTTCTAAACAGAAAAGCCTTAAAAATGTCAGTCAGAATTTCCTACAGTCCAAGGTGATGTCTTTAAAAGGCCTTCTATGTCTGTGCAACAGCCAAGGACCTGAAAACATTAGGTTTTACATGGTGTAAGACAAAAAAATACAGTAAATCTTCCTAACCAGGAACTTAGGGATGTGTGGTACTTTTGCTTAAAATGAGACTTAAAAGTAGCTATATGGTGACAACACCCAGTTTTAGTCATAAAGGTTCTGGCTGTTTGACTAGATTCATTTGTGTCTGTCTCATGTCTCAGCAGGGACAGGTTTCGTGATGCTGAGGTTTTTTGAATTTTTACTTTTGTTTTGCGAGATCACCAAAGCCCACGCCTACCACCTCAATGGCAGTACAGCTAAAGTGGAATTTCTGGCCAAGACGCCTCCTTATTATTAAAAATATTAACAATAATAGTAAAAATAAGAAAAAAAAAAGAAATGATATATACGTACAAACACATTTACATTGTATGTGAATTGTAGAGAATCTGTGGAACATCTAAATTCCTACATACGGAGGACAATATCACAGTACTTTTGTATATTTCTTGTTTATTTTTCTACTGATATTTCCACATTTCTGCCCTATCCCATTTACTGCTGTAGCACTGATAAATTTCCCAGCTTGTGGAATAATTAAAGGCTTATCCTGTCATATTCGTAACTGTAATATTAAAATTCAATTACTAAAAAAAAACCTTGTAGGATTTTAACCTTTATTTTATTGATAATTCGGCTCAACTGCTGCTGGTTTTAAAAACTACTATAGAAATAAGTGACTTGACTTCATCAAAACACTGCAGCTAGTATTCAACAACATTATATCATTCACATAATGGATATTCTACACATTTTAGCACATTCATACTGCTCATTTCACAATTTACTTCACTTTTACTACTTCTGAGTACAGCATAAATGATTCTAATCTAAAGCAGTTCAGTCTATTAGCCATTAGCATTGTTAACTCCACCTAAAAGCTAGCATCACACCAACTTGTAAACTTCTAACCTTTCGTAATTCACATGACTCGTAGAGGTTCTGATTAAAGTGTAACTTCAGCTAACACTGACAAGCCATAAAAGTGATTTCAGATCAGGTGAACTGCAGCTAGCTAACTTTCTGCATTCACAAGTGTTGTAATGTTGTCACTGGATGAGAGCAGTCATGACTAACATCGAGCCTGACTTGCTCTGAAAATCTGTTAAAAAGAAAGATACTGACCAAAGCGGCAGGTAAAACACACCCGTCCTCACCAAGAAAAGCAGCTTTGACTGTGTCCGAGATTGTGAAAGCAAATATAATTCTCGTAAAATACCCACCTTTGCCTTGAAAGCGTCCCCCATTTTTCGTTTCTGTAACGTTTCCTGTTTTTTTTTTCCTTCCCAAACGTCATCGAAGTTCGGCTGTCGCGTCGCTGCGCGGCCACAGCGCCGCCTTCCGGTCGGAGTGCGTCACTACCGCCGAGCCGAACGGAGACAGAAAAAAATGGCGGACCTCAGGAAAATCTGTCCTGAGTCTTTGCCCTGCCGTGTCAACTGTTCACGAAAAGCGGCGTTTCAGGGGAAGCTTTTCATCCTTCTCTGCATACTCATAGTGGACTCCGGCGGAGCTACGACCCACTGGGTTGTCACGGAGGACGGGAAGATCCAACAACAAGTATGACAGTTAGCTCATTGACCTGCTAACGCGTACGTTAGGTGGCTAGCTTGGGAAGCTAACGTTTTTTTTCTTGGCATCAACGTTTACGTTTCGCTGTTTGCTAACGTGGTTGGGGTATTTATTTGAGCTCGACAAGGCTCGTTTTGCCTGCTTCGGTTACGTTGCGCACAAGGAGAAACTACTGTCAGCATTAAATTTTATTTTGTTTGGCTAAACCACCTAGCATAATCAAAGTAGTTAACTTAACGTTACCTTATCTGTATGTTTGACAGGTCGAGATCAAGATGACCAAATTATTTCACGTCTATGCGAGCATCTGCCTTAAAATTCGCCTGTAAATATGCCAGATTTAACGTCAGTCATGGTTGGTGCCAACTGCCAACAGACTGCTGGTCTGTTTGAGAGAAAATGTACATGTGTCAGGGTTTGACTGGAGAAGCTGGCACATCTGACAGAAAGAGTTGGGTAGATAGAGCTGTAAGATCCTGTCATGTCTGTTGATTAATCGACTGCTCGGATCTGTGTTTTGCATTGAGGGCGACTGATAAGTGTGTCAGTCATTATCGCACTGTTTTCGTTTCAGGTGGACTCGCCTTTGAATCTGAAACATCCACACGATGTTGTAATCTTCATGAGGCAAGAGACTCGTGTTAACTACCTCAAGAAGCTGGAGGTGGGTACATTGAGCTTGTTTTGTTTGAATCAGGACAAACGAGAGGTGCCAGTGTCTTATTTTTGTGTCAAGAAAACCCATCCCGTGTCTGCAGTATTTATGACTCCTTGTTGCATTTTCTGTCAGGCGTCAAATTGTTATGTTCAGCGGTCCTCACTCTTTTTCTGTCTTTGCTAACTGTTGAGCAGAAGCAGCTAGTGGCCCAGAAGATTCATATTGAGGAAAATGAGGACAGAGATACAGGTCTGGAGCAGAGACACTACAAAGAGGATGCAGACTGCGTAATGGCGAAGGTTCCCCTGGGAGACCTGGATCTGTACGACGGCACTTATATCTCCTTGGAAAGCAAAGACATCAGGTAGGCTGTGAATAAAACATGCCAGCCTTTATGTTTTGCTCGTGTATTTTTGTTAGAATACATGCTGTAGTCTCTCAGCTACATCACAGAGGTACGGTTTGTGTGCAGATTTATGATGAAATTGTCACGTTAAAGCAATTTTTCTCCTCCCTGCAGCCCTGAAGACTACGTGGATTCCCGCTCTGCTCTGCCTCCAGATCTAGAAAAGCCTGACTGTGCCAAAGTGTTTGAGCTACCTTATAGTATCCACGCTTTCCAGCATCTCAGGGTGAGTAGAGGCTAATAATGAATGAGATGGATCATGAGTGTTCCTTTTTTTGTCACCTAGTGAAAGTTTTGTTGGAATTGATAGCATAAATCTGTGTAATTAAGAGGTAGAGGTGTGCTTTGCATGAGTCCATGAGCGTGATGTAAATTCTGTAATGTGCGTGAGTCCATCTGGATCTGCGTGGACTGTGTGCATAAAGCATTTCTGCTTCTGATTGCAAACGCACAAAATGAATGCTTGTTTTAAGCAGAGGCTGTGCAAGGACATTCGCGGTTATTCACACTTTTAGAATTTGCCTTTTAAAGAATTGTAATTGAATTGCTTTGGAGGTGCTTTGATTTATGCAATGGTGCCCACACAGAGTGAGAAGTTCCAAATTCTCCAGAATTCCTGCGCTACGTGTCCACTGATCTTTGGGATGGGAGGGCAACAAACTCCAGCTGCAGGCTTTTGCACGGCATTTCAGCACATCTTAGGGATGGTTATTTGCACTGTGTTGCAGCCTGATCTGTAACAAGCTGCTGTAGCGTTTAAAAAAACATCCACGGGGGGTCTTATGTTCACATCGGTACGTGGATGCAATAATCATGAATTGGCCTTAATTCTGTGTTTAGACAAACTACCGAACACTTCTACAGTTCTTCTTTACATGAGCTTTATTCATCAGATATAGGTACACCGTTAGACGTATATGGTTTAGTTTGGCATGCTTTTCTGCAGCAGCTCTGTTTACAGATTCATTGGGAAATGAATATGGGCTCACAGTTAATGCATTTCTAAGCATGTATACGTTGATTCTCAAGGCTGGTTGCACGGTATGGATATGTCATCATTTCTTTGCGCCTTTGCAGATTTTTCCTGTTAATTAGCTGAATAAAAACGAAGGCAGCTGCGTCTAGATCAGTTTGGTTACATGGCTACTGAAGCATCAGCTACTCACTGGAGAGCAAGTAAAGCAAGTGTTGTAATTATCTTCAGTAATGACCCCAAGAGCTTGATGGAAAATGCAGTCTAAAGACCCAGAGTGTAATCAGCTGCTTGTCAATACATTTATCCTGAATAGCTTAGAATGTGGTTGTTTTCTTGTTGTTTTTTTTTTGCAGTTTATTGACCTTATGTATTATATGATATTTAAAGATGAATTTCCCTTTGAGCTAGATATCTAGACATATATCTAGACATATACATTCAGTGGCCATATTTGGCAATAAAAATTGTCCCTATGGAGATATGCAAGCGGCTGTAATCTGTGTTTCTGCATCTCGAGAACAGCTTTTATCTTAAGGGTTCAATTCTAGTCCAACAACAATTTTAGAAACAGGGCCCTTGGGTAAAGATTAAAAGGAATTGTTGTTTTAGGGGCCAAGAAACAATGAATAAAGCTGATATTTTTGGGATGCCCAGATACCTTCACTACATTTCTTTGAGGTTGGTTCAGTGTGGGTGGTCACTGGCGCATCGTATTTGTTTGTATACAGCGACAGAGAAAGTATGTGCTGTGGAAGTTGATGTGCTGTTTGTGTACTTGTGAAATCCTGCACAATTTCAGTTTGCCAAGGGGCGTGCTGCTTTTTACGTACACGACACAGTACTTAGCTTTTTGTGTTCGCATGCTGTAATTCCGTGCGGTTAACTCCTATGTTTTGTCTGTTCTAGGGTGTGCAGGAGAGGGCAAACTTGACCTCTCCAATTCTTTCGAAGGAGGATCCCATTTTTAGTTCATTGTCTCATAAGCTGGGTCGCAGTGTCGACGAAGTGGGCCATCGCATCCATCAAGGCTTACTGAGGGTAAGGGCTCTCTGAAATGTACAAATAGCCATGTCTCATATGGAATGAACAATCAAAACATTTGCTAATGCCGGACAGAATTTTGGGTTTTTAAGTACATACATGAGTATATATACGCGTGTGTGCACGTATTTATCTGGCTCTTGGACCGCATCAGAAATTTGTGCAGCTAAAAAGCCATCTTTTAAAAACTGCACAGGTTTATGACACTGAAATGTGGAAGGAACAGTCGCTGTCAGTACAAGCCCAGACACATTCAGACGATCAGCCAGTGAACCCTAAGAAACCTGTGACTGAGATTCAGTGCCATTCCAGCAAAACTGCGTTCCACAGATGCCTAATAGTTAGCAGTTAGTCCTTCGAAGACATTTACAAAAAAAAATGACTTTATGCTTCCAGAACTCGTCGTCCTGGGTGCTGTACAACATGGCGTCCTTTTACTGGCGTATGAAGAACGAGCCTCAGAGGGCGGTGGACTGTGTGGTGCGCGCCCTACATTTCTCCCCAAGGTACGGTCAAGGCCGGTCAGGAGGCTTCTGCACTAATGTCCTGTTTTTGCTGCGTGAGACCGCTCACAGGTGTGTTTGTGTGTTCTTGCAGGCCGCATAAGGATGTAGCCCTGGTCAACATGGCCAACATCCTGCACCGCGCCCATTTCTCAGCAGATGCTGCGATTCTCGCCCACGCTGCCCTCGACCTTACCTCAGATCTCTTCACCAGCCACTACACCTTAGGCAACATTTATGCTGTAAGTTGAAGAGAAGTCGGTCCACTGCGGTAAAACTATTTAAACCTCAGGCTTTACATCTAGTCAGTCGTTTAGTGTTCCATCACGACCTATTGTTTCCTGAATTTAGCCGTACAGTATACTCTAAAAATAGATGTACGTAAGCTGAATAGTTTTCAGACTTTGGTGGTCGATCATGGAACAGTTTGGTAGTGAAATTATTCAGTGGTAGAGCAGCATGCTTTGGATGAATGATTTAATTTTCTCTTTTTTGCTGTCTACTTGTTCGTGCATACAAATTCAGCAACTGCCATAAAAAGAATCTGCTTCTTTCCGTGGCACTCGCTGATAGGGTGTGGTAGGCATTTGCACAAGCAACACACATGCATTCTTAATTAATTATTAAATGATGCAAATGCCCTATATAAGGAAGTAATGCTGCCAGGCAGCCGCTGTGAAGTGCGTGCCAACTGGGGTGATCAGAGTCTATAGACAAGCCCAAATGTTAGTATAACAATAATCCAAATGTCACGCAGGTGTTTGCTGTCCAAGGAAAACATAAAGGCCTGCTTCATGAGATGTTGAAATAGTTTTTCTCTGCCTCAACTCATAACTAAAGAGTCAGTCTGGAAAGTAAAGACTAACTGGCAGCTATGAGAGCAAACACCTTATCAGTACCACAGTTGTTACTTCCTCAGTCTGATCCACCGGATGTCAGGTTATCGTATCTCCATTCTCCTTCCCGTTTTCAAAATCCACCTGACTTCAGGAAACAACAAGGAGCCACAGGCTAGCAACCTAGTGCACTAACAATTCCAGGTTTTGTAGGAAATTTGCATCGTGCAGTTAAGCTGCGCTGCTAGATTTTTTTTTTCCAGTAAGTTTATGAGTTTTTGGCTCCATACGTGCAAATGTTCCAGCAAAACATTTCACTATTTTGAGGACCCACCATCGCTGTATCCTCGTGTTTTTCCCCCGTAGCAGAACGATAATGAAGTGAGCCACAGATCTGAAAGAGTGGCACAAAGCTCCTTTACATGCTTGCTGATAAATTAATTAAAGCGTTGGCTCTCTCAGATTGACAATATTGTTTTAAGAGGATATAGTTTATCAGGGTCAACTTGAAAGCTTCAGGTTTTAGCCAATTTATGCAGGAGTGTTTATGAAACTAACAGTCCAGTTTGAGCCTGTTCAGGAGTTCAGCCAGGCATGTTTTCTACGGGGGAAAGCCAAAAATAATCCTTCCTCCCGCACATGTTTTGATTATGAGTGTGCACGAAGAGGAGAGACTGTTACAGCAGATCCGTTTAATTGTCAATATGTTTGTGAAAGAGACAGACAGTGACAGTGGGCTGCAGCTCTACTATGAAATCATTTTTGCTCATTTTGAATGGTGAAAAAATAGGAAAACAATATGTGGTGGTCAGTCCATAGTAAACACTGGAGTTGTTGCCTTGGACGAGTGAAAAATAAAAATAATAACTGGTGTAAATATACCTGGACAACCCTCCCAAGTCAAGGCTGTGTGGGGGAAACACTGGATACAACTTTTTGCTGCTGTATCTACAGTTGAGACGGAAGAAAATGATGTGTATCTACCCTTGTGGCACCTTTATCGATTTTTTTTTTTTTGTGCTATCTCAAAATGTGCAGTTTCAGGGAGAGACAGAATTCGGCCGTCAGCAGTGTCTTTTCTTACTGGTCAATATTTAAGGAAAGTCTGTTAACAGCCAAGACCTGTAAAAGAATGATAATAGTTGCCAGGGGACTTAATTAAATCTCCAGCATTTTACCAAACTCATTTTTATTTAGCGCTTCTATCGGAGTCCCCGGAGCTTTATGCCAATGTGTACTACTTTGTACATATTTTTAGTCTGTTTATTGTTTTGTTGTTGTCACAGCTTGATTTCTACTTGAAACAAATGAGAGTTTGACCTCTGCTGTATCCGTGGTCTTTGTTCCTCCTCTTCTGTTGCCGTCCGAGCAGATGCTTGGGGAATACAACCACTCGGTCCTCTGCTACGAGCAGGCACTGCAGGCCCAGCCAGGCTTTGAGCAGGCCCTGAGGAGGAAACACGCAGTGCTCTGTCAGCAAAAGCTGGAGCAGCGCCTGGAAGCCCAGCACAGGTAGGCAAGCACTCGAAACACACACACACACTTTTCAGGTTTTTTTTTTCCACTGAGTTACCGAATACTGCACACAAAATCAAAAAATTACATAAAGGTAGGAGAGTCGCTGTCGTATCAAGACATTTCCAAGCAGTGTGTCTTGTAGCCAACTGAGAGACACAAACAATAACTCTGAGCTCAGCAGTATACGCTTATTCCATTCTGTTTTCTCTTTCTTTTTCTGCACAAATGGGCTTGTAAGCTGATAATCAGTTTAGAATACCTGGAACTGTTCTAAACAATGATCGGTTGGTTTAGGATTTCATGAAACCGTATTGAGAGGTACAGGTTTTTTATTTATCACAGTCACTCCACTTAGACCCAAAAGAAAACTAGCCAGAGCTGACACAGCACAGAGAGGATTTTTTTTTTTTTTGCAGATACCCTGCTATGCATGTCTGCCAACTGTCCTTTATTTCCCTTCCTCATTTCCCCGTATTTATAGATCCCTGCAGCGGACGCTGAATGAGCTGAAGGAGTACCAGAAGCAGCACGACCACTACCTTCGCCAGCAGGAGGCACTGGACAAACACAAGCTGCTGCAGGAAGAGCAAATCCTGCGCAACATTATCCACGAAACCCAGATGGCCAAAGAAGCCCAACTTGGTGGGTTGCCATGCACAGTAACTAGACCAGAACATGATGGAACAATTGTGCAAGTAGTGTAATCCCTTAGTTCAGTTGATTACGTCTTTCTTTCTGGGTTGTTTATACAGTATATTAAATTCATAACTGAAGTTAATTGCTTTTGCTGCTCAGGAAATAATTTGGCGACTTGTTGTGATACTAGAGAAAAGCTTTTTTTTTTCATTATTATGAAATAGAAAGTGAAGTGATGTGTATCAATCCTGAGGAGGACAGAGTTTATGTGTTGGCCTCACAAAGCAGAAGTAGCAACGCTGCGGAGCACAGATAAGTGTGACTGTACGGAACTCATGAGTCAGCAAGTTTACAGCGCGAGGTGTTGGAAAAGATGTGTTGTCACGTTATACCTGCTTTAATCTCCGTGCATATTGGTCGAATCTGCAGCGTAGAGCAGCAGCTGAGTGCCGTGTGTCGTATATGTTTCAGGGAACCATCAGATGTGTCGGCTGGGTCAGCAGCAGCAGCAGCAGCGCAGCCTCTACTGCCCCTTTGACCTGCCCGTGCGCTACCACCGGGGCGATCTGTTCGAACACGTCCACTACGTTCAAGTGAGTCTTTGGGGTGTTACAGTGTAGGACAATACAGTACCAGTCAAGTATTAGGACACGTTTGTTCAATCAAGGGTTTTTATTTACTTTCACTTTGTTGTATTTCCCGTGACCTTCTCACTCTGTTCATAGTTTGGAGAGGAGGTGTCGGTGGCATCCAGCGTGGCGCTAGTGTCGGAGCGCAACTCAAACCAGACAGCGGCGAACCCCCAACTCCATCCCTCTGTGTCCGGGGACCAGGACCCTGCTGCTGCCCTCTGGGGCGGCCACCAGGATTACACACAGGCAGGAAACCAAAACCAGAAATGCTGATCTTTCAAATAAATGTGTGCAGAGTCCCAAAAAAAATCAACAACAAGCACATCATTTGAGTAGTTATAACTACATCTTTGTAAATAATTATTAGACAATCTGTTATTTTATTTAACAGTCGTCACAACAGGCCTTTAGCGTTGAGAGTTTTGATTTATCGTAGGAGTTGAACAATTACAGCATCCTCTAAAAGACATAAAGTGTTCTCATAATTCAATACTTGCTTTAATTTTTGTATAAAGCATGATGTAGGGAAACTGTAGATGGCTGAAAACTTTATGTGAAGTCAACAGATTATCAATCAACAACGCCTAAAAGAAGAGATTTACGAGATGACAAGTAGCCAGCCGTCTGTATGAAGAAGAACACAGCGAGAGAGCCGTCGCTAACCGGCTTAGAAACACCAAAACAGTTGCGACCTTAAGATGAAAATGCAGCATGACTTCACCGAGAGCCACAAAGGAAGATGCAGGAAACTAATAATTATTTCCAAAGCTATGTTGTAATTGAAAGATCACAAATGCCTGGAAGATGTAATTAGTCCATCTGAAACGTTTGTTTTGCTCATGATAACCAGGACATTAGACCGTGGTGTAGTTTTGGAGAACCCTGTGTTTTTGCTTCAGGACATTCAGAGGATGTTGTGGCCTCAGAGGGACGACTGTGCCCGTGAATATCCAAGTGTCCCCCCTGCTCACCTGCTGCCGACTTACTACCTTCCAGCTGAAACACAGGGCCTCAGGTCAGTGGGTACATGTCGTAGCAGCATAGCTATGACCCGCTTGACGTTCCTCAGAATGATCCCTAACTCGTGCGCTTCCAGAGCTGTACATCAACACCTACAGCATAAAAATGACTTGTGAAATGTCTCTAATTGTGTTTACTCAGCCCAGTGGCAGCTCTCCTCTACGGCAGCAGCTCTCCTTCTCCGGCAGCAGCTTTACCAGACTGTAGTCCCGTCCCCCAACCGTATCCAGCCCTCCTGCCGGCCTCACTAGACTGGCCCCTGGAAGAAAAGGAGCTGCCAGATCCGTTTGCCTCCGAGGTATCTGTCTGCCCGTTTGTTTATGCGTCTCACAGAGATACTTGCATAGTAAAATTAGGACTGTGAACCTATTACACATGCAGTCTGTTTGCAGCCGTAAACATACTTTCACTCTGCATGTCTGTGTTTGTGCAGAAGAATATGAAATCGTGTGTGTGTGTGTTTACAGATTCTGCAGTTACGCAGCGGAGGATGGACTCTGGAGCAAATTGGCCAGAGAATAGCTCAGGCTGTGAAACAAGTAAGAGAGATCCTCACTTTTCTAATAAATCTTATTACCTGGTGGAAAAACGCTTGAATGTCTAAATCTGTAGAGAGTGAATTACCCTTTACTAAGCCAGTGATAGATTAGATTTCATGCATCTCAGATTTGATGACATCTCTTTCTATCTTAATTTGTTTTAAGAGCTAACAGTAGTTTGTTTGCCTACACAGGACTCTATACCGCGCTGGCAGGTCTACAACGAGGCAGCTTTATTCTGGAGGGCCAAAGGCAACGGCAGCCGCGCCCTGCAGTTCCTGCGCCAGGCGTTGAGCTTGACTCCGCCTTCCCATCGCCACTTGCCCCTCACCAACGCTGCTAACCTGCTGCTGCACTACGGCTTGACCACCAACGCACAAACGCTGCTGGAGCACGCACTGGCGCTCAACGCCTCAGAGGTAAACGCACATTGATAGAAAACCTGCAGGGCCTCAGCATTCAAGGGTTGAAAACTTGTGGTTACCTGTGCTCTAAACTTACAAACAAGTAGCTCCTTGGAACAGCCAAGGCCCAAAAGTTGTTACCAATATTAATAGTGATGTACCTGGATCAAATAAACCCTAATAAGGCCAGTGGAGTCATCTTACGCTCCTCATGCTTTTTCTGTGTGTTAGCATAAAATATAAACTTGTACATGAGGTTAAATGACAAACATTCTCCCATCATGCCACACAGTATTAGACTAAATTAAAGGTCCAGAGTCATTAGAAGCCACACTCGTTTAGATAGTACCAGTTAAGCAACATTTTAATGCCACGTCATGCACAAACTCTGCTGACTAAATGCAGTTTTTTAATGGCCACATACTGTACACTCTCTCAGTCCAGCAGTATATTGCGCTGTGTCACAGAAGCATTCATCATCTGTAGGTGCTTCCAGGAACATATGAATTCAGCCTTCTCCCGTGGCCTACAGATTCCCCACAAGGACTACCTTGGGAAAATTTAAAGCACGAGCGTGCGTGCCCAAAAAAAAAAAATAAAAATGTGCAGGATCTGCAAGATGCTATCGAGTCAGCATGGACTAAAATCGATAAGGAACATTTCCAACATCTTGTTAAATCAAGCCTCGAACAAAACGGGGAGTTGTCGAGGTAAAAAGGGGTGTGTGCATGCAGTGAATGCTGATGATGCACCAACCCAGGAACCACAGGTAGAATTGTGTGATAACTCGGTAGAGCGTATATATAATAATAAATGATTTATCTTATTCACCACAAGCTGCTGAAATGTTTAGAAAAATGCAGTTTTGTCTGTTTATCTGTGTGGGATGTACACGTGTCTGCTAAAGCTCACATATGCTACCCATCAGCTAATGCTACCCTGTGTGGCTTTGCTTTGTCTTCCTCCCCCAGCCTCACACCCTGCTCAGCCTGGTGAGCGTGCAGTTGGCCCAGGGCAATGTGACAGGTGCTCTGGCCTCGTTCCGCCACATCCTGGTGACGGCCCTTTCCTCCTCCTCTTCCTTCGCCTCCTTTGCCGGCTGCGAACAATGTCGCGCCAGCCTCCCTCTGCTGCGTTGTCTCCAGTTCTACCCCTTCCTTTACAATCTGTCACACCGACAGCCCTGCCCAGGTGAGTAAACCAAACACACACAGGATCATTTTGCTGTATTTGTGTATGCATTTATATATTTTTCCTTTTAAAAGCAAACTCAAATTATGCTGTAGGCTTCAGCTGAACTAGAAACTGCAAAATTGTGCAGGTTTAAAGCTGCAGGAGTACCCAAAGTGTCTACAGTTTTATTAAATGTAGGCGTCATTAATGGTTAATCTCTTCACAAAAATAGACAAAACAGTCGTAAACATCAGTCCCTGAAGCTTCATCTAAATCTGAGCTGTGTGTCACACAGGTTGACAGACTGTAGGAACTAAACCTTGGCTCATATTTGTTTCGTATTGCAGTTTATATATAATAATGTACTCAATCTCCTGATTTCAGACGAGCATCTTGCATGGCAACTGTGCCATCATTAGTGTTAGTGAGTGAATGAGATACACATCGAAAATCGCTTCGTAGAACCTTCCTAAGGTTAAAAAAAAAGCACAATATAAGTGTTGTGTTTCCTATTTTCATTTGCCTTCATGACTTTAGTGTAACACACTACAGTGTAAAGCAGTCGCTTAGGTAGAATCTGTCGCCTCAAATGTGCGTATTTTTGCTTAATTTTGTTTAAAACATGACTAAACATCTCCACAATTGTTTAATGTAAGAATGTGTGTATTACTCAACAAATACGATAAGATAAGATAAACTTTATTGATCCCTAAGTGGTGAAAGCTACCTGTTACAGCAGCTACACACAGGTGAGGCATGGAGGAAGCACAATAGCACCGCTTTCAATAGGAAGCACAATAAGACTAAAAACAAAGATATAATGAAGACAATGTACAAGGCATGATGAATATACATTTGGACATGTACAGCTATGGCATTTATTAGAAATAGAAAAAACAGAAAATGTTTTTTTTTTTAAGTCGCCTTTAAAGCAAACTCTTCAAAGCTTGCAAATATATTTTTCTGTATTTCCCAGCTCTACCAGTTAGGCTGGATTAAACTGAAAGTTCGCCGTGGGCCTCACACCGACAAATCCCGCACCTTGTCCCTTGAAGCTGCAAGAGCTGCTGTAAAAGAAAAAAAACCAACAAAAAAAACCTGAGTTGTATCTGCTGCGAACAGAAAAACTGCACCTTTCCTTTATTCATATGAGTGGGAGTGAAGAGAAAAGTGCTTTGAAGTGGAGAAATTTTGCCACTCAATAATTTAAGCTGCAGAAAATAGCTGATGCCAAATTTAGACGGGACTATATTTTTACTCTCTAAAGCTAAATATTGCTCCCATAAAGTACACCGAGTACATGAGGTCACGAGCACTTACAAAACACACACACACCCACCCACCTTGAGTTTGGGTAAAGGTTGAAATATACCAAAAAAAATAAACTTTTATCATATTTAATTCTGTGATGGCTGCAGCTGCGCCCACATTCTTGATCCTGTTTGGGCTGTTGCTGCAGGAAAACAAGTTGCATTAATACCACCACTGTCTACTTATTGCTTCCTGTGGCTCCTCGTGTTGGGTTTGTTTCTTACATGCAAACACTTGAGCGCACACCAGATAAATAAACAGCTACCAAGGAAGGACCTGCGTTAACATCAAATAGAAAGTGACATCACACAAAAATTCCACAGCTTTACCTTGTCAAGCTGTTATAATCAGTGTACCAATCTACCAGTGCAACAAAGAGAGATGCAACAATAGCGCAAGTTTCTCAAGTTGAAAACAAATCTGAGCTTTGCCAGAGTAAACTGAGACAGTCAATGGAGTCAGCAGAGTGCAGAGACGTCGAAGCCAGAAGGACTGATTCGATTGTTTCAGAAAACAAACACGGCTGCTGCGCATCGAAATATGAAATGCATCCGTTTCTGTTCTGGAGTCGTTTCCAGAGAGAAAATGCAGAATCTGTCGTGCTTTAGTTTCATTCATGATAATCTAGACAGGCGGGGTTTTACGGTGAAACTACTTTAAGGCAAAGAGGGATTATTAGTGCGTAACGTGCATTAAATAATTAGTGCTCAGGTCAGTAAATGAGAGCTAATAATTGTCTCGTCAGGTATTCCACCTGGAAGGTTAAGTGTTTTGATCGCAGGTTGCTGCAGTAGTCGCTGGATCTGTAAATATTTGTTTGTAATTTGTTAAGAAACACGTTCAGAATTAATTGTGACAAAAGCAAACAAGACGACAAAGTGTTTAACGGCAAGTTTTTGTCTCTTCGATTCACCAGCGCGTCATTCAGGAGGAGCATCTCAGCGTCAACTCAGCCTCTATAACGGCGACTTTAACTTTACAATCCTAACTTCTCTGTTAACTCATCTGCAGCAACATGATGAGCACAATGACTTACATAAGTGGAGAAAGTGCGGTTTGCTTTTTCACAATTTTGTTCAATAAGTTGACTAACGTGCAAAATATTTCTCGATTCACAAAAATGTCATAATGAAGATAAAATATATATATATATATGTTTTAATTATTCACAACAGTGCGATTTTTACATAATGTAATTGTTCTCTTTTTTCAATCTATTGATGGTTCTAGTGTGTGACGGTTTGTAGGAGTAAGTGAAGGTAACTTTGTGTTGATCCAGACGGTGCCGCCTGCATGGCCGAGGAGGACCTGGGCATACAGCTGGAGGAATGGGAGGGCAGCGAGGAGAAGCAGGACGCTCCAGCGCTTTCCGCCATGGAGGACACCTTGCTCTTTGAGAGTAAGAATCTGAATTAGTGACGCACTCAAACAGTCAAGAAGTGATTTTCTCAGCACTGTAGCAATGACTGTAAGGTCCAAAGAAATCATTCAGGAATTCATGTTCACTTCAATTCCAATACTTTCATCAAGGTGTCTGGAGTTGAATGTACTTTATTAACTCAGTGGTCTCCTGTAAAGATTTATTTCCTAAAGTTCACTGACAAAATATAACTAACAATGAACTGCATCAGTTTCTTCTCTGACAGTGTGCAGCCGCTAGGTGGTGTGTTTTTGCTCCTGTAGCTCAGCATCGCTCTAATTCGCTCCTTTCATACCCGTTGCCCCGCAGAGGTGATCCTGGACAGCAACGGCTCAGGCGAGGCGGCCGGACAGCAGCAGGCGTCTCCGTCTGCCTCGGGAACGCCAAAGATGACGGCTTCGTTCGGAGAAGGAGGAGTGGAGAAGGAGGAGGAGTGGCAGCTGAAGGAGGACCTGATGGGAGCGTTCGAGGGAGCGCTGGACGTCGGAGGGAAACGAGGGGACCTGAGGGGCATCCGGGTGCTGAAGAACGACCGGGTCATGGGGGCCCGAGCCGGCAGCGGGCCGTGTTTCGGAAACTGTGAGGATGACGAGGGAGCAGAGTGGGTGAGTGAGGAAGCTCCACCTTTATATAACAGAGTTTAACCCTCTGAACCTTCTGGCGCCAAAATTACATCATATATCATAGCAAGAAGCTGTAAAAACAGAAAGAACTATCCTATTTACAACTTTTTGGTGGTTCTTACCTACTTAAAGCTGTGATATTTTATCAAAATTACTTCATTCTACACGTCTCATTTACAAATTTGCTGAGAATAAACTGATTTTTAATCCAGAATCTGTAAAAAAGTAAAAATTCTACTCCTTGGCATGACCAAACAGCCGTCACCAACTACCAGCAGTTGAGTGACAGAAATTCAGGGACTTTTTGGCTGAACTGCAGGCTGTGTTCACACATAACTTGTAGTCCACAAGTAGAGAGACCAATTAAAAATGACGGCAGAAAAATGAAATAATTTGATCACCTAGTATTTAGATTATCTGGAGGGACTTTGTCAATGTTGTCCAGATTTTTCCAATTTTTGGAACAGAAATAATCCAAGATATTCAGTTTTTTAATGATTTATAGCATTAAAGCTTTGTTATGCTACATAAAAGAATTGTGTAGCCTTTGTGGTCCTGGTTGTGCTGTTTCTGTAGACGTGTAGGAATTTATATTGCCAAGAAAAATGAGCCCACAGTGATTAAAAATTGAGCAGAAAGCACCCAAAATCTGTTCAGAGGGTTCAGTGGATGGGTGGGGCTGATTGGGACCAAACTGTTCACAGTGTATTTGATCTGAGTGCTTTTCGTTGTCGGTCCTCAGATCACCTTCCAGGTGAAGCGGGTCAGGAAGGCGAAGGTGGACGGGTCAGAAAGCGTCTCTGATGACGGCCAGAACGGGGAGTCGCTGCCTGCAGGCCACTCTGTGTTGGAGATCAGCGGTCCGACCATCCCGTCGCCCGGTCCTTCAGGTACCACACACACCTGCAGTGTATTTCCTGACAGCGTGAACAGAGAAAAAGCAACTGATTAAATTAAATGTCTTTGTGGTTTTTTTTGGGCAGGTCGCTGGAGAGACTACACAAGTCTCGGTTGGCCCGGGCCGGAGGAGTGCCAGCGGACTCGGAGGGTGGACCTCACCACTGTAGCGAGCACGTGGTTGGCTGTTTCTGCCAAGAACATTGAGTAAGGCTGTGTTATATGTCCTAAATCCAAGCTACAGAGAGTTTAACAGAGGGTCTGTGTGTGTCGTTGCTACATCTCGGACGCTTGCAAGAAAAAACAACAAATTAAAAAAGAAAACGTCGCTGCATCATTTCTACTGTAGTTCTGGAAAATGTCAACAACCAAAGTTCAGTGCAGACAGTTTTTTCCAGTCTTTTATGTGTAATTTTTACATCCCACTTCACTGCTTCTCTCCAGCATCACAGAGCACATAGACTTTGCCACTCCGCTCCAGGAGCCAGCGGCCGAACCTTTATGCAACGCCAACCTAGCTGCCAGTATGCACACCCTGGACCACCTGGCTGGGGTGGCCAACCGCGCCGCCATCCACTACACCGGGGAGAGCCAGCTGCGCGAGGTAGGAGCGGCGAGTTACGAGGATTTAAAATGCAAACGGTGTGAGCCTGAAAACGTGGGGTTCCTGTAACAGGGCTGCAACACACACACACACACATAGAAAATACGCAGATTCACATCTGAACTAATGTGCAAATTCCAGTACTCTCATTCAAAGGAGTTTGAGTTCCATAAAGAACAGAATTTATGCAACTTGCCTGTTGAATTGTAGAAGTAAGAACTCAAACTAGGCAACACAAAAACACCCAAACAACTGGACTAGATGGTCATGGGTTGATTGAAGAACGTGGAACAGATGTAGAGAATGCACGCCCAAGGACAGAGCGAGATCATCGTTTAATTGACTATCATAATAGTGCTATTAGCTTATCAGAGAAGCCACACCTTTTAGTTAATAGTGTCTCCTTTTGTCAAAACCCACAGGTCCTGCAGAACCTCGGCAAAGATAAGTTCTCCCCTCAGTCCTTCGAGCAGGTGGGCACACGTATTGCTAAAGTCCTGGAGAAGGTGAGTGATTCAAGACCGTTGAAGAGAAATGTTTGGATCATCTCGAATATAACAGCAAATATCTTCATCAGAGAATATTTACAGCCTGGAGTCAATTTTTTTTTTTAGTTGTTTCATCCTGAAAGCTGTTAACATGCTACAGTAAGATAATGTTTATGTACAGCACATGTTTGAAATGGTCAGAAAACAATCCTGCTGTCTTTCCGGAGCTATTCGGAGCCCATTCGGTTTCACTCACTAACTCGTTCACTTCTGTTGGTTCAGTTTGTCTCGTCTGAGCTTCATGAAATAAAGAGTTTCCCCCAATGATCACATTAAACACCTGGTTTCCCCCTGTGAGGACGAGGAGTAAAGGCAGCAGCACATTAAAACTATTGTACGTCTCTTTGACACGACAGACGGCTCAGTTTCATGTGTGCTGATGTAGCATCGGCCGGCCAAACCCTGATCTCGTGGTCTGCTCTTCTAATTGTGATGTAGAATATGTTTGCATTGGATTTTCCCCAACTTGAAGCTACAACGAGCCACTTCTCTGCTGTTTTACTGCAGTAGTTGTCTGTAACACATCATTTTGTGAATAAAGTGTCATAAGAGGCAGCTGTTTTCACACCTGACTACAACACTAGTAACACTCTGCTCATTACATTTCACTTATGCCTCTTTTTTTTTTTTCCTCCTCTCTTCCCTAATCTGTAAACCTGCAGAATCAGACGTCCTGGGTGTTATCCAGCATGGCTGCTCTGTACTGGAGGGTGAAAGGTCAAGGCAAGAGAGCCATCGACTGCCTGCGACAGGCGCTCAACTACGCCCCCCATCACATGAAGGCACGTCACACCAGAGCAGTTAACACATCTGGTTAGGTTTCAAACTTCAAAACTAATCCGTGGGGCGCCACTGTAGCTCACCTGGTTGAGCTGGCATCCCATGTGCAGGGCTACAATCCCAATGTGGAGGTCATGAGTTTGAATCCCGCTCATGACCCTTTCCCACATGTCTTCTCCCCTACTTTCCTGTCTCTCTCTCTCACGAACACTATCCGGTAAAGGCACAAAGGCCAAAAAAATAACTTAAAAAAAAAGAAAAAACTAATCCGTGTCGTTTTTATTTCCTCCTGAATCTCCAACCAGGATGTGCCGCTCATCAGCCTGGCCAACATCTTCCAGAACGCTCGGTTATGGGAGGACGCCCTCACGGTGGCCCGTATGGCCGTGGAGATCGCCCCGCACTTTGTCGTGAACCACTTTACCCTCGCCAACGTCTACATCGCAATGGTACAACCAAACACTCCCCCGTGTGTGTTCTCTCCTGCTGGCCGACTGCTCAGAAAGTGAAGGAAGTCTTTTATTATTTTTATTTTTTTGTCAACAGGAGGAGTTTGAGAAAGCCATGCGCTGGTACGAGTCCACCTTGAAGCTGCAGCCAGAGTTCGCCCCCGCCAAGGATCGCCTGAGAACCATCCAGTGTTACCTGCTCACCAAGAGGGAGCGCCGTCAGCCCTGAACCCATCGGCCAGAGAACACGTCAGATAAACACTCAGACACACACTCATATCAGAACCACACGAGGCGAACGTGTAAGAAACGTGGTGAGGCATCAAGATTCCTATCTAGTCGAATCTTTTTATATTATTTCTTTGAGGTCTAACCCAAACCCAAGAATTAGGTGACAGCTGTAGATAATCTCGCCCGGGAACTTGTGTGTAAAATGCAGGAAGTGATGACGGTCAAACCCAATTTTTTATTTTTTATTTTTATTTTTTTTCCTCAAGGTTTGCTTAACTTGCAAAAAGGGAACGGAAAAGGAACGCTCTCAAGCTCCTGCTAATTCTAACGCAATATTTGGATTGAAATTTAAGGTAATTGGCGGTAAAGCTGTCATTCTTAAGGACATTTTAGCGTTTTGGTATGAGGCGGCGTATCGATCTCAAGGAGCTGGCGCCACTTTTAACTTAATTGGACCGTTTTAATTGAACTGGACGCTCTACGGTGTTTACTGGACTTTAAGGAATGTGCTTCTCAACTCGGAGGTTAAATGAGTTCAAATTGAACCACGTATTTCTGCTTCTTAAAATGGATGGGAATTCTCAGATATTGCACTTTTTTTTTTTTGTTGTTTCTATATCATTCCTATTTATATGGGACCTACAAACTGTTTGATTTTTTTTTGTTTTTGCGCCAAGCTAATTTAAATACAAAAAGAGAGAGAAAAATGAAAAATATGCTATTACATTTGCTTCTTAACTTATGGAAATCATCAGGCAAGAAAAAGGATTTATCATTGACCATCTATAAAGAAAAATCAATAAATAAATCTCCAAAGTGGAATCTGTATTAAATGTACAGTATTAAAGGCAGTGTGTGGATTTCAGTTTGTTTCTCTGCATCACTTCTTTCTGTGTTTTTGGGACATAAAAGCGAAGTGTTTGGAAGATTAAATTAAACTTTAGGCATTCTCATATTTCACTGTTAACAGCCATACATGCGTTCCACATTTAAAATTCTTTCCGTGCATTTTATTTTCCAGGTGAACATTTTTAAAACTGGCCTAGTGGTGGCACTGTCTGACTTTCTAACACTTCTACCAGCTCCTACAGCATCTCTCTGTGTAGTGGATCCTGTTAAATGTAGATTCAAAAACATTCATCACAGGTTGTAATATTTCAGATATTTAGGAGCAGCAGCCACACGTCATTAGATTAGTCATGAACAATCCTAAGCTGTAGCTCTGTTATCGCGTCCAAAACATTTAAATACTTAATATTTTGTCGTTCCAGCGAAGTATTTTCAACAGGAACCATTTACACTGTGGCTGTAAATGCTTGTAATAATGTTTTAGTTGGATTTGTGTCATAATCCTACAAGATCATTTTCAATTCATTTACATACGACTCGGTGAGATAATTTCTGTTTCCAGCAGCATTTCTGGAATAATCCACATCATTGTTTTCTTTAAAGGGCACCTTATTGTCTATGAAATACATCCAGCTGTTAGAAAAAGCTCTCTGTCACATTACATCTAAATTCTTTTAGTGTCTTTTTGTAGATCCTTTGTAGACCAGTTAGGTTGACGAGCACCTTCACTCTAACGCTGAATACAAAAACCAGCATCGTAATAATTCACAAATCTTTGAGTAAATGCATTTTCTGCTTTGCACATAAAGTGATGCACGTTGCAGTCGCACAGTGTCGGTTTCTTTAAAAGTAGGACAGATTTTAACAAGTGGGTTTTATTGCATTTAACTGAAATATAATGAATGATTCAGGTCAGCATGATATCAACAAAAAACAAACAAAAAAAAAAGAATTTCTCTTCTTGAATCATTTGAATCATCTATTGTTTTAATATCAGTGTCTGTAATTGTTGCTTTCGGTTACAAGGATTGCTTGTTTGGTTGATAAAATGTTAGAAAATAGTAAAAAAATTGATCCATTATTCACATAATAAGGTGAAACCCTACAGAGGGAAGCCCAACGAATCCAGGATTAAACCCAACAAATCCAGGATTAAACCCAACAAATCCAGGATTCCCTTCAAGGAAGCTCTTTGGCAACAGCGGCAAGAAAGAAGCAAACGTGTGAAGCACAAGGTAGGATTTGTTTTTTTAGTCTGACCAACAGTCAAAACACCAACAGCTGGACTTGTTTTTTGTTTCTTGAAGACGTTTTACGTCTGATCCAGTTTAGTTTGAGCTGAGAAAGCGTCGTCTCGAACCAAAAAGGCGCCGGTTGTCTTTAGCTAAAGCATTTGTCATCGGAAATATTCACATCTGACCGATTTTTTTGGCTTTAAAATGACTTCAATGAATAATCATTTGCCAAAACTCGCTAAATATTTGTCGAATCACATTTTAGCTGTGGAGCGTCTCTCGGTACCGAAGGAAATAACCGTCGTGTGCATTGGAGGAGCTAACGGCTAACGTTTGCTATTCTAAGTCAGAAGCAAAAGAATAATTTTGCAGTTTTGAAACCCTGAACTTGATAATAATTTGGCTTGTAGAGCTTCATAAAACAAAACACACACGTAAAGCAATGCATACGAGTGGCACCAATTAAATTCTAGCAATTCAAAGCTGTTTATTCTCGTATAATTTTGTCGCTGCAGCACAGAGCATCTTAGAACAAAGAAGGAACGACGCATCCATTCATGCAAGAAGGTTCATCCGCATAGTATCCATGTGAAACAGCATTTTTTTTCTTCTTTTTTTTTTTTTCTACTCCCTTTAAATTACAAGATCTAAAAATGGCCCAAGCACAGTGCAGCCGGCTATTTTTAGCCTCCTGTAAAGGAACAAGATGGTTGCAGAGGAGCTGGAGTGTATGCACACACTCCTATAAATACGAGCACAACACATGAGAGGGCAAATTCGCGGCTACGCATTTCCCGCCCATCTCCTTCGGATTCGGCGCCGCTGAGGACAAACGAGCTGCTGCATTGCTAATGGATGTTATTTATTGTTCGCTCCCCCCCTCCTCCAGCCCTCTCCTCCGTCTATTCCTGTGCAGCCAAACCCATTCCCCTGCTCTGTTTTGGAATGTTTCTCAATGAATAATTGACTGGAGTGGTATTTTTGACCAGCCCTGTCTTGGGTGCAGTGTATAAATAGCTCATGTGCAGCAAAGCGTGCATGGATTTGTCAGGGGCGTCAGGCCTGGGAGTAGGAGCCCTGTTATGTAATAGGCATGTGAGTTGGCACACCACAGAGACACTGCATTGAATGGGTGTGTGTGATGCTCCGTTCCCATTGAGCGTTTTCAGAGTGATAGTATACTCGCTGGGAGTCCTTTGTCAAGTCTGCTGCAGCTGCGGCAGCTAATTTTATGACTGCATTAGCCAAACATGAACTTGCACGCACCTTGTTACGCGTCTGAATAACGCACTTCATTCAAAGCAAGCGCTAAGACACGATAAAGTGGTGGTGGAGTACGCTCATCTGTGTTAAATATTGATTTTCCATCCGCTGTATCTGAACTTATAGCATGCATGTGTTGCACCGCTGAGCTACAACATTAATGTAGAGCTGCTGTAATCTTATATTTCAATTGCATGTTGGTAATAAACTGAGATTTTGATCTTAAAAAAGGAAAATTGTGCAGCAACGTGCTCTTAAAAGTGATGTTTGTACTGATGCAGTTTTGCTCTAATACATTCAGGACTTTTATTTCAATTTTTTTGGCCCAAACTTGTTGCTAAACAGATGCCAAAAAGTAGTTTTTTTGATTTTGAAACACTCGGACAAGCGGGACATTTGTTCCGCTGCTAAACTTTTGATGCCCATTTCCAACGTTGAAGATTGTTACCGCAGCTCTCACAGTATGTGGATATATTTGGCTCGCCACGGCCCAATATAGTAACACTGAATGGATGTTGCTGCAAGATATTACATAATAATAGTGAATTTCCTACACGGACATGAAAGGAGATGACTATTTTAAAGGCACAGAGACTTTCAAGAGTGGTTCAAGATTACGACACACGAGGGAAGAACGCCGTTTCATCTGAATGTTTCTTCTGTACGTTTGTTGTTGTGTTTATCATCTGATGGGACTAAACAGAAATACCCACCCTGATTCAGGACAGAATTTGTACCATATGTGGATTTTTCTAAAAACATTTAGGGGGGAAATGCAGCTTATTGATTCGACCAATAACTGGGGAGAGAAAATTTCATTTCCAGTGTAATTTTAATTAGAAAATTGCATCAGCTCCTAATAGTTGCAGTATTTCTAAGGTGACAAGAGCAGCATTTAGTCTTATGAACAATCAGAATCAAGAACTTTACTGAACATTCAGGCCCCAACAAAAAAAACAAGTGAACACACCGATGATCACTGAGACTAAACAGTGATTTCTGATCGGTGTAGCTGCACGACGACGGTGTTTTCAGATTTGGACCTCTGAGCTGCTCCTATCAGCATGTCTGCATCTACCTGAAGAACTGGACGAGACTTCCTCAAAGGTGGAAATGGATCCAGGAAGATCGGTGAGCAACTAAAAATCAACGAAACACGGCTGCAGCAGTAATCAGGAGGTAAAGAACGAGTCATAGTGAAACTAATCAGGGCTGCAGTGGTCGTCCTGATACAACGGTGCCACAGTACTTTGACAGTCCAGCTGTGAAAAGCTTCAGACTTGGCACAGAGGTTATCAACGGAGAAATGAATTTGTGTGAAGATCATTCCATTATGTCAGCTTCTACGGATGTCGTTAACCACATTTTTGAAAAAGCCTTGCTGTTTGTTCAAAACAAGACCACAAGATAAAACACGTTGAAGGACATGAACAGAAGTCTGATGAACGCTGAGACCCAATGAGACCAAGATAAATGTGTTTGGTGTGAACCTGACCAGGACTGTGAAGCACGGAGGTGGCAGTATGATTGTATGGGGCTGCATGAGTGAAGAAAGTGTCGAGGAGATGACGTTTATCGATGCATGCTGTCTGACAAGATCACTCCCAGTCTGCAGAAGCTGGAAGAAGAGGAACCCTCCAGCATGAGAACCATCCAAAGAACAAAATCGCACAAGAAGAGCAAATTGAACTCCACCTTTTGGGTATTTTAAAGCAACACAACCCCTCCAGCAAACAGCATTAGCAAAAAAAAAAAAAAACTCAAGAAATGTGGTTTCCTCCATGCTAAGAAATGTTGAGTCTGGCTTAAAAAATAAAGGTTCACGCATAAAATACTGAAAAAACATTAGGTTTGAATGTCTTTACTGACTTTTGCTGCATTGACTTACTGCCGTGAGGCCTGTGTTTTTAATCTAGTCCATCTAAACAGTTAGTTTTTAATTCTACATCAGAGCAAACACGACTGTTCATTACAGAAATGATGCTGTTATTGTGAGTTCATGCAGTTTTGCATCATTTGTTATTTAAATGACATCACAGTCCTCTTTCTGTTAAGTATAATAATTAAACAAAAGGTGTAAAACAAGAGCCAGTTGAGCGTATTTATAACTTGCAGACTACTTTTTAAACACACAGGCAATAGGAATATTATTTTAAGTTGATATTTTACCTGTAGAATCTATGTGTTGTGAGTCTGCATGTACGTCATAGTGAAATCTAATCCCGTATACAGAATGAAGAGACGGTCTCTGGGTGTTTGTGTTTGAGGTTCAAGACGTGCATCCCAACATCTCAAAGCCCCAGAATAGAACACCGGTGTGGCAGTAAGAACACTATCCTCTCCACCATGTCCCCGTTGTGTTCAGAATTCATCTGAGTGGTGCACTAGTTCACTACGCATTGTGTTCTCCCACCACGGCTTTGCTGGGTGACTTCCCCACAACTTCAGTGTGATAGGAAGGTTCTGGCCTTATGGGGGCAATAAGTTTACTGCCATCAACACCAACGTCTCTTTGTCCTGTTTAATTTGACTTTGAGCTTTTATTAAGATACCCTGTGTCTTACTCAGGTAAGCTAACAGGGCTGCAGCTAACTTGTTTTTTTGTTATTGTAGGTTCATTTGTTGATGCTTTTCTCCATTAATTAATCATTTAGTCTGAAAACAGAGAAATGTGTGTTTCAGTTTTCCAGTCTGGATGAAAACCATCACAAGTAAGAAGCTGGAGTTAGCAAATATTTCTTCTAAAGTGTCCTAAACTGAACACTATCTTGTTTTTGTTTTTTCTTCTTGCTGCAGCGAGCTCATGGATCACATGAACTTTTCTGCCATTTTTAAGCCCATAGTTCTGAGTCCTGGGTCCGTCTGTGGCTTTTCAGACGGTCGTGTTGCTCCATCATCTCAGACTGTGTTCAGACTTCATTGTTATTTGCAACCCAAAACTAAGCTCTGGTGTTTTTTGGTGAATTTTAAGAAACTTGTGTTTTCAGCTAGGAATTTATTTTGGAATTTTTTTACCCTTAAGTGATTTTAAACATTCAATATCTCCACTAATGTAACTTCCACAGCTGTTCAGGTTGGTGAGGACGTAGGCAGAACTGTTCCCAGCAGAATGGCTCCAACACAAGCCTTTTTTTAACATTTATTTTTTAATTATTGGCTCTTGAAAATGGAAAAAAAAAAAGGTGCAACATTTCCAACAAAGGGGAATATTTAGGGTCTAGAAAGCTCCTGTAAATGCTATTTGACTTCATACATACAGCTGGAAACACAGTTTAATCTTTCTGTTGCTGTTTATTGTTGCGCACTAAAACACCACGTCAGATTCCTTGTGTGTGAAAACCTCCTTGTCAATAAATCCTTTCTGATTTTGACATATATAGATGCAGTAATATTTCCCACTAAAACACCATCTTTGGTCGACATTTTTCCAACTTTCGAGGCTCTAACATCAGCAGAAGTTGATGTGAGGCAAGTATCACGAGTCAAATTCTAGTTTTAAAAACTATTTTGACTAATTGAAATTAAAATTCTCAAAATCCTGCCACAATATTTTTGGCACAACTTAGATTTTGGTCCCAAATCTGAGCCTGTTTCCTGACCTGACACTGGCCGACCCTCGTGTTGCTGTTGACCGGGTTGCTCTTCCCTCAGGACCACGGACAGCTCCTCAGACGTCCCATCAGTCCTCCTCCTGAGGAGCTTCAGCAGGAAGCAGCTGGACGTCTCTTGAAGACGTCCTCATTCAGACCTGAGGGAGCCTCATGGATGAGAGGTAAAAGTCAATCTAAAATGGACGACTGAGAGTCTGCACAGACATCCAACTCTTTCCTCAACATGCTGCTCTGAAGCTACAGATCAGTGACAAACAGCAGAAATGCTTTATAAAGGTGAGTATACCTAAACCATTAAACAGCACCGTGCACCTGCTTTATATGGAAATGATTACTACACCTGCTTATATTTATATCTGACTTTAAAGTCAAATACTGCATCAGATATAGAAAATAAATCTCGCCATCGCCTTGTTCAGTTTATCGGGTCTTTCATTTAAATTAAAAGAACAGCAGCTCATGTCTAAGTGAAGCAAAGTTTGATTCCCTTCATTTAGAACAACAGAGGAACTCATGTTCCTTTACACACAGAAGTTAGTTTCAGTTGATTTGCTGTTGAACGCTGTACGTGTGGAGCAGCGCTGCAGTGATCAATCAGTTCATTGTCAACTATTTAATCAATCAGCACCAATAATTTGATACGTCACTGATCGATTTGAGTCATTTTTTGAGACAAAAACTGCCAAATTCTCTGATTCTAGCCTCTTAAATGTTAATATTTTCTGGTTTCTTTACTTCTTCATAACAGTACCTTGAATATTTCTGGTTTGTGGACAAAATAAGATGTTTGGCGACGTCTTGAGCTTCAGATGAACATTTTTCATCCTTTTCAGAGAAACAACAGACCAAACTAATGGAGAAAATAATCAACAGATAAATGCATAATGGCAGCTACAGAGTGTTCTTTTGGATATTTATGTGCTGCACTAACCAGCTGAACTTGTGTGTAAACCGTCGGTTATCGGTTCGAGAGCTGCAAGGAGTCGGTGATCTCAGGTGTTCATACAGGAGGCCTTGCAGCATCCTTCTGGATCACAGACCTGCTCATCACTGTGCTGCAGTGTGTTCATGGAATCAGAGTCAGTGCAGCAAGACCCAGTAATCCAAGCATCACGTCTAGTGGAAAATAACAATTAGTCACAATATAATCTTAATTTATAGGACGCCTGTCAAATTTGTACCACATATACCACCAAAATACCACCGACAAGTCTTCAAATCATCAGAATTTGGAGCAACGTGGTTAATAAAAAGTGTGGAAGAACAAAGGAAAAAGGAGCTGAAAGGAAAATTAGACCTCTATTCTTTAAGAAGAGACTGAAAAGAGACACGACTGCAAACATTTGGTCAATTTTAGGCCCCGGAATAGACGGAGGACGTCTGCCTGAGGATCTCAAAGTGCAGACTGGAGCATACAGCTCTAAAAGTCAGAGAAGCAGCTGAGACAGAGGCCATGAAGGGCTTCAAAAGTAATCAGTGAAATAGTAAAATCTGTTTTAGAACGAACTGGGAGCCAGTTTACAGAAGCTGGAACAGCAGTGGTGTGACCGGTTCTGGTTAGAAGCCTGTTAGAACGCAAAGTTGGTGTCTTCCAGGAAAAACTTCTATGAATCCAGAAAATAAGAACAACACGGGAGGACGTGCTACGATATCAGTAACCTTAAACTTCTTAAATCTGCCTGGTTTTCCTGGACATGTCTCTCAATTAGCCTTTCAGGTGCTCAAACCTGGTCTGCAGTGTGAGACCGTTTGGTTCTCTGTGTCCTATCAGCTAACACGAGGCTGCAGCTGACGTTTATTTTACATTTATGTGAATCTGCTGATGGTTTCCTCAACTGATGGATCATTTAGGCTACAAATAAAGTAAAATGCACGTTACACTTCTGCAATCTGTATGAATAAAAGCAGAATATCTTCACATTTCAGACGCTGGAACCAGTAAAAATATCATTCAGTTGGTTATTTATGATCAAAATGGTGGCTGGGTGGGTTTGTTTCTATCTGCTGCTCATTGTCTCCTCAAGGACCACACGGTGGACGTGGTGTGTCTGGATTATGTGCTCACAACGGGCCTGGTTGTGTGTTTTCATGACAACACACATCTGCATGGACTAAATATACCAAATATATCAATTAAAGACAGAGAACATGTAAATGCAACGCCGTGGAAATCCTACAGGTTGCAGCTTTAATGAATGACACAGTGGCTCATTCTTAAAGAGATGCACTGATGAGGACAAAACCAGACTCGTGTGATCATTCCAGGAGGATTATTTCTCTCTCCTCTTGTGTTTCTCGTGCAGGGAAACCACATCCAGCGCCGTTTCTCTGCGCCTGGAAGCTGTCCTGTGTTTATATTTTGCCTCTCGTACAGTAGTAAGCTACCTTGAGCAGAGAAACCCGCAGCGCCAGGCATGTTGAGTATGGGAGTTAAAAATAGCATCATCGGTCGGCCAAGCGCCGCTCCGTTACTACGCGTTTCAGCATTCTGCCCTGTGCAGGGGGAGTCTGCAGGACTGAGCCCGACCGCTGCAGCCTTCCACCTCTCTGTGCAGCTCCGCAGCAGCACGCCGAGAGGGCCGCCGGTGGTTCTGCTCGAACCCAAACCCAAAGTCGTCTTTACGCACCGGTTTTGCAATGAAATGTGAGTGAAAAAGGGCGTAAAATGGGCGCTGCTTTGGTCTCATGGTGACCATTTTACTCCCAAAGACACGAAACAGCAGCAGAACGACGGCCTGTCCAGTTTGGAGAAGGCTCTCTGGGTTTTACATCCCCAACCAGGTTTCATTGGGTTTTCTGTGGGTTCGGTTTTTTTTTTTTTTTTAAAGTCAAATTATAGGCAACGGAGGCTCCTGCTTCCACCTTCAAAGTGGGAGATTCTCCACCTGACGTCAATGCCTGGTGACTGACGCAGCCCGCAGGAGAAGGAAGTCGGTTTTATTTTTCCATTTGCTTTTTTTTTTTTTTTGGGGGTAAAAAAAAAAAGAAGAAGCAACAATCAGACCCGCGTAAAAATAACATCATGTGCCAACGAGGTGTAGAATTATACTCTAGTTGGAGCGTTTGTACACTTTTTTACATTTTGACAAGGGGTGGGGGCGCGCGTATGTGTGTGCGTGTGTGCGTGGCACCGTGCGCCCACAGCAGCAAATCATGAATTAATAAAAAGCCCAATTCTGCACACTTTCATCGCTCCGTTTAAAAAAAAATAAAAAATCACCGTGCACCTTTTTTTTTTCTTTTTTCCACAGTATCGTTATTTAAAAAGGGAGATGCTGACGTGCACGCGCATTAGAGAGAGAGAGAGGGAGAGAGGGAGAGAGAGAGAGAGGAAGGGGAGAGGCGGGAGCCGGTTCTCAAACGCCGCACGCTCGAAATTCCTCCAAGGAACCTCTGCGAGCTTTTCTTTTTTCATCACGCGCGGCGCTAAAAATAGAAACGGGGTTGGATCGTGATCCAGAAATAGATAGGGGGCATCACTCCTATAAAAGGCACACCATTCAAGAGTACAGTGAAGAAAAGCGGCAAGCCGGAGCAGATTTTATACGAGAAAGAGCCTCTTTTTTGTGCCACTTTGCGTGTTTTTTATTTTATTGTATTTTTTTGAAAAAAGGAGGCTCCGCTGCCACAAACGGTGAGTCCAAGCTTCCTCCAGCTGCACCTGTTTCTGCTCTTTGCTGTAAAATGTGTGTTTTTATCCAACATGTAGCTGCAGAGAGAAAGAAAGAAGGAAAGAAAGAAAAAAAAGAAAACCGCGATGTCATGAGTGTTTAGTGTGGATTTGTGCTGGGTGTTTTTGTGCACCATGCTTGGAGGGACCGGTGCAGCTACACGGGGATCACCCTGAATAAAAAAGGGTGGATTGTTCTGGTTCCTCGCCGCTGGCTGATGGTTGTTGGGAGGTTGTTGGATGGTTTGTGCAGCTGAAGGTGGTTGATGTGGAGCGAAGGAGGAGCTGTCCTCCTGTTGTGGTGCTGAAGTCTTTCACAGATGCTCTTTTCTTATTTCTTACGACCCCACTGTGGGCATTTCTGCTAAGTTTGATTGCACTAGAAACAGGATTTCAGAATCTGCAGCACAAAGCCTCACATTTTTATTTAATTTTTTTTTCCGTGAAGGACGAGCAGCACATTCAGCTGCTCGTGTACCTTTTTTTTTTTTTTTTTTTTTTTACAACTCGGTGCTTCTTCTTGTTTGCAGATTTTTATTGTTTTTTCTCTCTCCTCCTTTTGTTGCACGACGAGTCTCGAGTCGTGACTGCTAAAAGTGAGTAAGGCGCGTGCTGCGTCAGTGGCGTCTGGCTCCGGTGCGCTCGAGACAGATGGGGGGAATCGTGACCGGCTGGGAGACGCGTCCAGCCAATGAGAGGCTGGACGGCCCAATGAAAACGGAGCGAGGGTGGGGCCCCCTTTTGCTTCGGCAGCTGGAGGTTTGGAGCCAAATTAACCCTTTGCAAATACAGAAAGAAAGAAAAAGAACTTTATTAATAATGAAACTGTCTCCGACGCGTAATTTGGCCGTGCGTAAAAATGTATCCAAATGGAAATTTAAAACGAAACAAAAAACGCACCGAATCACGGCGCCATTCTCGGGTGCTTTTCAGCTGCCGTGGGTTAATTCGGAGTCACTGGTGTCCACGGTGGATGTCATGAAGCTGTCAGGTGCTTCGGCCTCCTGCTTAGGTGCTCTTTTCCTTCGCGTCGCTATTGGTAGACGACGGCTCGTCCCGTCCAATCAGATCGCGTCCATCCCTCTGCTGCGTGTTGAAGTCTGTAACGGCGATGAGATGCCGCCTCTCCTCACCGCCGCTCTTTTTAATAACAAGGCTGCGTGTTGCTGCAAAGCAATGCCAAAATCCTGTGCGTTTCACTCTTGGTTAGCTACATCTCCAGGCAGCCTGTGCAACAAACCAAAAACAGAAACACCCTCCTGAGCGTCATTTCTTTCAACGAAACGTGAAAACACTTTGAGGATGAAGACCCCCCGAGGAAGTCGTGGAGCGGAGTGGATTTGGGGAGCTTGTCCGTCACGAATCTTTTTGCGGTCTGGGCTTGCTGTGCATACATGAATCTGGGAAGCCCTTACCCCAAAAAGCATTTGTGGAGGATCAAAAACGACGTTCGGTCTGAGAAGCGCTGTTCCATCCGAGGTGTGCACCCACAAAGTGTGCAAGGGTGACTGTCAACACGCACGCAGGAGGGTGCTGAATGGCAGCAGCGTGATGTAACGCGTTTAAATGGGTTTAAATATTCATCATTAAGCATCTCCAGCTGCGATGCATCGTGAAGGGAACGAGTGAACACACATGTGCAGCCTCACACATGGCAGAGTTCACTCATTCAGCAGTGGTGGATCGCTCAGGTTGTGATGTGCATTAATATTATGCACATTGTTGTGCTATAAATAGACACGTGAAGGCTTTCTGATGACACATGTATTAGTTACTATCTGCTGAATAGTTTTGTATTGATTATTCAGTTATTCTGCAGCAGGATTACATCACTAACACACAGTTTGATGTTTACATGTCAACATGCAACTCCTCTTTATCTGCTGTAATTCAGTATGTATGTAGTTGTTTTTTTTTGTTTGTTTTTTTGCAAAATGCAACTAAAATTTCAGCGTCCATCGTCTTGATTCTTGTGATTCTTTGTACATCTGCTGAGTAAACATCAGTGACGTACACTGAATATTCCACAGACTCGTGTCAGGGAGAAGAAACTCAATCAGTTCTGGGGAATTCCTGTCATAAAACTCGCTGTTCTAGAACATGTTGCAGTGAGTTTGTTCATCAACGCCACAGATTTCACCTTTTTCTTTTAAAACACACTCAAATGTGCAGCCTCAAATCGGGGTTTTGAGATTTCTGCACAGACGCCTGATAGAAAATTATGAGCTACAGATGATTTAAGCACAAGAGAGAGCTCACGTGTGCTCAGCTTTGTTGAATTTGAATTGTTTATATTGTTAAAAATACACATTTTCACTCTTTTCTTGCGTTTGTGAAGCTGTTGCAAGCTGGAAAGTGAAGAATTCCTGTTTGTTTTCACACAAAATATGGACGTTCATAATGTTTTGTGTTTTGTATTTCCTCCTCTTTATATTTTCTCCATCACACTCACCAAGCACCGCCACGTTCAGGTCCTCCTGAAGGCACGACGTAGCAACAAAACAATGCCGTCTCTATTATGATCATACGTTTGCTTCTGCTTTCTCATCTTGTTTCCACTTGTGTTTTTTTTTTTTTCCTGTCTGTGCCTCCTGAACTCACAGGTTTTCCACGGAGACGCGGCGGTGGCCGAACCACGGCGAGGTCAGCGGGTGGACGCCACGGAACGAGTGGGAAAACCTGTAGAAAGGAAAGTACGTGTAGTTGTTCATCACATTTAGCACCAGCAGCTGCTCACGTGCTCACACGGCGTAGATGTGACGCAAGCTGACGCCTGGTGTGTCACCCTGAGACCTAGTTGTAGGTAAACTCTGTGTTTCTTCACCCTTCTTCCTCTTTTTTTATTTTATATCGATCCAAACATGGTATGATAATTCCATAACAAGTAGAAAGAGCAGATATCACGTCAGCTGATTCACTGAAACAAGGAGAAAGTGTCACAACATCAGAACGTTCAGAATCATTTCCACCTTTAATCCTCCCACGCTGTCATGTGAACATCAGCCATGAATCGATTCTGTCCTTTAGATTGTGGCACAGTGACGTAGACGATCAGACCTGGAGATTCTTTACAACCTGAGGTGATAGCTGACGGCTTCTTTTTGAAACGTGACCTGCGTTTATCTTAAACCTGCCTGACGAACAGGTAGAAAAGCCGCCTTTAGCTCTGGTCCAGCAGCTGTGGGACACGTCCAAACCTCCTTCTCCCTGTAATTCCCCCTCCTGTGCATCTTTTCAGTCAGTTCACCTGCTTAAAGGAGACGTAAGAACAACCACATGAGTGTTTCTGTAGCTGTCTGCTTTGTGAGGACGGAAAAAGGAAAAAGGTCTTTAACCAACACGATTCTTATTTTAAAGGAATCGGAGGTAAACTAAAATTATACATTCAGAAATGTGTTTAGATTCAAAGACGTCTTGTGTGTGTTTTTCTTTCTACATGCGTCACTGTAGACATACTCGTCCTTGGACTGTAAATCAAAGGATGATTTGTTTGGACGGAGACAAAGAAATTACATGGAAGTAATGTTTCTAAATATACTGAGGCTTTTCTCTAACTCTGTCATTTGTCTTTTTTTTTTTTTTTTGCTTTGACAATAGTTTCACTGTCATGTTTAAATCTTTATTTCAAGAGTTCTGTGACTGAAGTGCAGGTTTGTGGATGTTGGAGTTCATGTGTGTGAAGCAGGACAACACGATTCTTCTTATTATTTGTGTCTAACTGTGCGTGCATGTGCCATTGGTGTGCATTTATTTGTCGAGATCTTGAGACGTCACCAAGCACCAGAACGCCACATGTTCGGCTCCTGTGTTTGTTTGTTTTCCATGAAATTATCAACCACTAGAAAGCAGCCAAACGTACATTAAATGCTTCTTTTTTTTTCTTAGGAAAGAGTCTGTTGATGATCTCTGGAGTGAAATTAGAGGCTGAATGAATGAATGAATGAATGGATGAATGTTGAAGTGCTGAATCGACTGCTGAAGGCTCCAAAAGCAGATTTATTAAAATATAAAACTCCTCTGAATGTTTAGTTCAACCTCCAATTTGCTGCTGAAAAACTGATGTGTGTTCTTTTTTTTTTTTTCTCCCATTTTAAAGTCAGACACAGTTTGTGTGCTCGGAGTCCGTCTGCGTCTTTGTTGTTGTCGTGAGATGAAGATGTGTGTGTGTGTGTGTGTGTGTTACCTTTTCTTTTATACTTTAAATTTCTTTCCTTATGCTGCTCCTTCGTCCATCAATTTCTGCAATTATTTTCACTTAATTTTCTATGTTGTCTCACTTTTTAGTTATTTTATGCCCTTTTATTTTTGCTCAAATGTGTTTAATGTTTCACAGAATCTCAGTGTTAATCCCACGTTTGCTCCATTTGCTCAGATTATGAATGAACATCCAGTTTATGTGCCGCTAACTGTGCGTTTTCTTTCAGAAGGTGCTGCGTGTTTCAATATTAATGACGCTTTTATCCGTTTAAAAAGCAGCTCTGATCTAATAAAAGCAAATCTTATGTCGTGTGTCCTCATTGATTTTCCTTGTGTGTAATTTTAGTGCAGCAGCGCCGGGAGTGTCACGTTTTAAAGAACTACTTATCAGCTTTGTGATGCTTTTTGCTGTAAAATAGCGCATGGAAATAAATATTAATAAAAGCCTGCAAAGATGACGTACTGAGTCTTTCTTTTGTGTGTGTGTGAAGTGAATCGAACAGACGTAAAGAAGATGCTGAATAAAGTTTGTTTTTCTGCAAAAAAAAAACATAAAAAGCAGAGATTAATATATAAGTTATTATAAATATATAACATTTGCTGGATGAATGTGGAGGAATTTTTGTGCACGTTCACGTGTGTGTGTTTTGTGCACAGATGTGATTCTTTTCAACTCTCTTTCTCAACGAGGTTCATTCACCAAAATAAAACACAAAAACAACAATCATCATGATGAGAGACGTGCTGCTGAATTACTGCTTTTAGTGCTCCACGTTTTTGTGATCACAAAAACAAACATCTGTATGCTTTTAATGCAGATATTTCAGGCAACGTTTTTTTTTCTTGTCCCAGGATTATTCATCAGTGCAACAGTTCGGACCGTCCCTCCGCCTCATTCACGCTCGGCTCACATGGACTCGAGGCCCACTGTGTTCGCCTGCAGGCTCTCGTGGTTCACGATCAGCTGCTGGTCCATTCACGTCCGAGCAGGCGCTTTAATCTAAAGTTCATTCAGGTTCCTTTGAAAGCTCAGAGCCAACAGTTTAGACTCCTGTTTACAATTGCTGCATTTCTATTTTTAGATGCAATGCTCTTATGTAACACTCACACTCACATTATGGACCACTGCTGTCTGCTCCACTTGGCTGAATCGTGTTCTCCGTATGTGAGTGTGTGTGCATGTGTGTGTGTGTGGATCCTAAGTTGGATTTAATTATGTCTTCTATGAACAAAAAGAAATAAAATGATGGATGAAAAAAAACATACATTCAATACTAAGCACCTATTATCCATGTATTAGGGGGAAAAACTGAAGTTATACCAACGTTTTACATCACAGGATGCAAAAATTCCAACACAGAGCTGTTTTCGGATCCATCTGGGAACACAAAAACACTCCTACGAATTTTAAATAATCCTCACAAATTCCCAGTGTGTTGTGTTTGCGGCGTTCTCGTCACACTGTAAGTATGTTTCAGGAATACACACGATTGCAAAACCAAAAAATGTATTTCGTACGATATGTGTCCTGCACAGCGTAGAACGTTTCCATTAAAACCAGCATGAATGTGAATAACACGAAGAAAAACAAGATTAATAGTTAAATAGATGGTCGCATTTTCAGAAGTAGAATTACACAATCAACAGAAACAAAGTACGAGTGTAAAATCAAACCTGAGTGTAAGAGAAGCTGCCATGGCAGTAGCAGGAAGAAAAGATAAAATTACATCAATAATCTCAAAGGATGACATTTTAAATTGCTGTTGCATTTTACAACAAGGTATTTCAAATGAAAAGAAAACATTCATAACAAAAATACACTCCAAGGATAATTATTCAAAGTCTATAAAACATTTGAAAACTCCTCATATCACTGTGATGCAAAAGACAGTCTGTAGCAATCAATACACCATCAATGATCAATGAACAGTTTGGAAAGTATTATTTTGCACAGCTGGAAACCTTTAACCCGATAGTGAGGGCATCTGGTGGCTCCGTGACGCTGAAGGGGGGGATTTTACTGCCATGGTGTGCATCTGTTTGGAGGGAAAAGTCACTTCAAGTCACTGGAATGTTGTTCTGAATGAAAAACTTTAATTTAAAATGAAATATTTCAACCCTGGGACGACGATGCATCCACCCGTAGGCGCTCAGTGATTTAATGGGTGTGAAAATGTTTAGAATCATGTGCAATTCTGGACCAACATTATAGATAATCTAGTTTACCATCATCTAAACACCAAAGGAGGAATTATCTTTTAGAAGAAAGGTGTTAACTCCTCCAGTGGAGTTTCAGAGACTTAAACAATCAATGCAAATTTGAACTGAAGCTGTTTTGGTGGCACATAGCGAGCCAGCATCTTATAAAGACACCTGATGTGTTATTTCCATTAATTTGTCGCCCATTTGTGCAGAAATATGGCTGCATGTTTTACACTGTAACGCAAAAAAAAAAAGGTGAAACACAATTAAATACACACCCTGCAGACTTGGTGATGCAGTTGCATGGTGGACTGATGAGCACGCACAGACTGTCGATAGCAAATATAAAATATTAGGAGAAATTTAAAAGAAACTTCCATTCATTTCTAGGAATTTATACTGTATATATGTATATATAGTGTCTGATGAACTGGATTTCAATCCAGGTAAAATTGTTGGACACTTGTGGAAAATATATGGGCGCTTATCACAAATATAAAAGCAACACAGCAAATGTGGAAAGCTCCAGTCTCCAGTGTGGACTGTTAAAAGGTGCAGAGAAATGTTAGTGTAGGCATTTGCGAAAATACATATTGAAGATATGTTAACTGAGGACAGCAAAACAGATAGATAGGAAATGAGAGGCAGAATTTAAATCTTACAAAGCTGATTAGATACTGGGGTGAATATAAATACAGAACATTCAACAGAATTAAAAGCAGCAAAGAAGAACTGATTTGCAATTACACAAGGTCATACAAACAGAAAAATAAACCTTTAAACCATTTTAAAGCCTCACAAGTTAAAATTGGACTATTGTGTAATATATTATTATATATTTCTTAAACTTAAAAAAACATAACAGCTCAGAAAAAGCCATATTACATATATTTCGATCGTTATAATACTGGATTGATTGCAGGTTGCGGTGGTGACGTAAACAGCCTCCAACAGTAGGTGGCAGCAGCGCGCTCGTTCCACATTAAAAACAAAAAGCGAAGAAGAAAACGGACCAATCACAGGCCGCCAAACGCTGATGCGGAAGTGTCGGACGCAGGAGACATCCCGGATTGTTCCTGACGCATGTCTGTGCACTTTGATCCGCTGTCAGCTCGTCGACACTCGGACCAGAAGTCCAGCCGCCACAAGACCCGCAGAGAGCAGACTCAGGTGTGCCCGCTGCAGCTATGTCGTCCAGCGGAGAAGCCGTGTTCCGGGCCGTGGAGACGCCGCTGCTGTGCCTCGGTGCTCTGACCGCGGCCTGGCTGTCCGTGTGCTCCGTGTGCCGGCTGCTGTCCGGGATCAGGGTGTGGGTTCTGGGCAACGGGCGGCTGGTGTCCCCCACCAGGCTGGGACAGTGGGCAGGTGAGACACTGCATGTGGACACTGCTGTTTAGGCTGTTTTTTTTTATTTTTTTACCCCCTTTTATTTATTAAAAAACACATTTGAACCCACTAAAACTAAGCTTCAAACTAAATAAAAGACATCCCCACTGATAAAAATTCAAGATAAAAATATGATACCATATAGAGTCTTAATATAAAATGACAAAAAATGATATTTGGAGTCAGTTCTCAGTAGTTATAACAATCTACGTTTTGAGCTTGAAAACAAAGCGTCTTAATACAGATAAAATAAAGGAAATGTCTCCGTCCTGTGGTTGTATCTGTGTAGTCATTCATTCTGGAAATACAGGTTGTTTTGACTAAATTCAAGAAAAATAAAAAAATTTCTGTCTTATATCCACAGAAGTCACAAGACAACATCAAATATAAAGTTCTCATCATGTTTCAGTGTTTTTTATTCATTTAATTCATTTATCCTTTATTTACACTCAAAGTACACTGAGGTACAGAGAAAGGAAATTAAAAAAACTGGGCACACACAATAAAAAAGTCGGACATTAAAAACACTTAAAGGCAAAGCTAGTAAATAATAATAATGGTCATAAATTTGAGTATTTAGGCTTTTAAACAAGTTGATTAAATAATTAAGAACGATTGGAAATAAAATCTTATGATAATAAAAACCTGAATTGTTCCAAGATTTAAAAAAAAAAAAAAAAAAAAAAAGGTTTAGGGTTTAAGTTCTGTGTTCCTGCTTTCAGGTGCTCAGCGAGTAAAACTGCATTTTTAACACTCAGTAAAAACTGAGCATTTATAATAAGAACCCACAGTTTCTAATTAGTGTTTTAATGATTAGTTAATTAACTGCACGTGCCAAGTTTTTGTTGCTGCTTCTCAAATATGAAGATTTTCTGTATTATGTAGGATGGTATGTGACATGTTTTGGGGGGTTTGGATGCTGTGTGGATAAACAAACAAACAAAACCGTCTGTTTTCCACCAACTTCTCACATTTCCTAGAATAAAAACGATTGAAGAATTACCTGATAAATAAAATAATGGTACTGGCACTCTTCTCCTCTACTCTTACTACTAATTCTTTAATTTTTTGTATTAATAACATGTCATATATTTAGCTTTTTTTTGTTGTTCATATGCACATCGGGATTTTTTCTTGTGTTGCTGTGAATGAGTAACTGACTACCAGCCTCCTAAAAGCTCCGTTCACTGACCTCTTCTGGCTGAAACTTATATTCTGCTGCATCTCAGACCACATCCCACGTCACTGCTGGGTCATGTGTGCAGCCACTCAGCTTTAAGCAACCTTGGTTTTTATCTAAATTTGGCAATGGTACTTTGTTCTAGTGTTAAATTATCTGCGGCAAATAAACGTCTGCGCTAAACAGCTGTAAATATCTCATTCAGCCTTCGGATTTCATGGTCGTACGTCCCGACGAGTCTTACTTCACTGTTTCAGATTATCAGCTGCAGATAAACAGAACATTGAGCAACGAGGACAAACTACGCAATGTTTCTGTAGTAAATTTTGTCATTTATGGAATAGTTCCATATCAGATGCTTCTATAATTTAAAAGCATTATTAATAAGAAGATTTTAAAGTGCAGAATTAGTAGTTAAGGTGTTCTGAACTGCTCAAATATGGAAATAGACAAAAACTAAAAACACCTTTTGACATCGTATAGTCCAGTCCAGCACTGCTTTTAACCTGGAGTCACATATTTTCAAGAATCTCAACCTTAGTGACTTCATAAAGGTAGAATTCTCTGCAAAGCGGCACCTATTTCAGTGGAGTGTTTATTACAAGCAGACAGTCATCACACAGAGAACAACCCGTGGACTGTTTAACGTTTACCACAGTTCCCAGTCCTCCCAGATCGCCTCACAACACACACTGGTTTCACGTTGTAACGTCTCTGCAGCAGAAACGCAAGGACCAGTCAGCCTTTTTGTCATCGGTTGCTAGCCGTCGTAATTCTTGTGATTGGATTATGGCTGGAGGGGATTATCAAATCAGACTGAACGCTGTCCATCTGTCCGGCCTGCTCTCCGACTGAACCTTGAAATTTGAGCAGACTGCCGGGATTGTGTCAATGCCGCCGTCTAAAGTTCACATCTTCACGTAAAAGCTGTGAAACTGCAGGTATTAGAAGCTCTCTGAGGAATCGTTCGTTCAAGCAGAAGAGCTCAAACGCCGTCAGGGTTCAGAAGAAAGTAAGAAATGTTGGTGCAGATGCGGTTATTTTGCACCTGATCAGTGGAAATCTCCAAGTGGAAGCAAATTATGAGTGTGTTTTTCATGCTCTGTCCTGATGGTCTTTTAAACATGTATTTATCTATTTACTTCACTCCTCGGTCTGTTGTTGTTTCATCAGTCTAGGTTCGGCGCTATAACAAGTTATTTTTAATGTAATTGTAAACTCGGAGCCGCCTGCTTCAACCTGTGCAGTCGCATCAGTCTGCAGGAGGAAGCCGAATGTTTAGAGGAGCTCGAGTCGGCTTTGATCTGTCTGTGCACGGCTAAAAATGGAAACGTATCAGAGAGGCTGTTTTTTTTCTTCCTATATTTTTGGATTACACATGCAAAATGATTCAGAATATGCAATGAGGCGAAGGAGCCCGTGAGCCTCGGCTGCTACTTTCATTCACAAACTTTGTGTCGCTGAAGTGGACTTGATTGAGCGGATGGCCTGATTATGTAACCGGAGCAGAGCCATTCATAAATAAGGTTCGCATGAGACGCAGGGTCCTCGCCGTTCTGGTTCAGCGGCGCCCACAATTCACTGCTGCTGTGTTCGTGCGTTCGGGAGGAGGAGAAAGAGGAGAAAGAGCGGCTGTGGTGGTGTTACAGAGAGCCATTGTGGTGGCATCCAAACCAAACTGAGACAAAGGCTCACTTATTAGCACGTCTGCTCTGTTGTGTTGCAATGAAACATAGCTGGGTTGTTAAAAATTGACCTCATAGGAAAATAATGTGGCTAAGAAGTAAGTTGCAGCTGATTATTCATTTTTTGTTGCCTTCTGACGCCCACGCTGGAGTTAATAGTTTATCAGGACTAATGTACTTTTTGTGGGCGGAGCCTCAGCGTTGTGCGTCACAGCTTTCACCAGATGTTGGAAACATTAATTTCATATTCTGCTCCATTTATCAGCTGCACATTTATGCGAATTGCTCATTCAGCTGCATCTCAAAGGTGTTCGGTCGCAGATCCGTGGGCCGACGAGGCCACAGAAGGAGAGCGGCTCATTATCGTGTTCGCGAAGCCGCTCCGAGGTGACTTTCCGCTCCGTGACGTGGCGCGTCGTCTCTGCTGGAAGCGGCCGTTAGAACGCGGGTAAATGGCGGCCATAAAGGGATGCACATGGTCAGCAGCAATCCTGAAATTGGCTGCGGCGTTCCAACTATGATTGATTTGGTATTAAGGGGCCCGAAGTGTGCCAAGACAACATTCCTCACACCATTACACCAGCACCAGCAGCAGCCGGGGCTGTTGACATAAGGCAGGTTGGGTCCACGGATTCATGCTCGCCATGCCAAATTGCGACCCCGCCATCTGTGAGATTCATCAGTTTTTCCCCAGTCTTTAACTGTTTTGGTTGTCCGGTGCCCAGTCGCAGCCTCCGATTTCTGTTCTTGGCTGACAGCAGTGGAACCCGACGTGGTCTTCTGCTGTTGTAGTCCAGGTGATTCAAGGTTCGGACATGTTGTGCATAGTTAGTCACCGTTAGTCACCTTCCCGCTCGTCCTGCTGCGACCTCTCTGAACCGTCGCTCGCTGAATGTTCAGCAGCAGTTTCATAAATACTCAAACCAGCCCATCTGGCACCAACGTTTGCCTTCAAAGACACTGAAATCACAGTGTTTTCCCGCCGGTTCTGATGTTTTATGTGATTATTAACTGAAGCTCCTGACCTCTAGCTGCAGGATTTTATGCATTACGCTCCTGATTAGATCTGGAGTTGGCAGACATCTTGGAAATGAGAAAACAAAGGCTAGAATTTAAACATATATCGACTTCCTCCTGCAGGTTGTCAGTCTGTGGACTCAGATTGGTCTTTGTTGGTAGTTTTCAGGTTTCTGAAACCTGAAAGTGGAACCTGGAGGAGGTACAGAAAGCTAGTTTCCTCTCAGCGTATTTGAATTCCACAATATCCAAAGATGAGGACGTAATTTTTGTCTGGTGATTCCAAAACAAGCTGCCTACCCGAGCTGCTCGATGAGTGTAACTTTGCTATAATATTAATTTTTTGGACTGATTTAGATGTTCCTGTTGCAGGGTTACATGCCATTAAGGCTGGAACTGATGAAGATGCTCATATTGTGCAACAAGAAGTCTGTTGAAAATGGAGAAACATTCCCAAATAAAGAATTCCCAGAGTCCAAAATGTCCCGTTTTGTCTGAACAACAGTCCAAAATATTCTGTGATACAGAAAAGGAGCAACAAGCAGCAGATTGTCACATTTGCAGAGGTGTTAGCACAGGGGGTTTTGACAGTTTTACTTATTTTTTATTAATTATTCAATTGAGTATCTAAACAATTGCCGATTATTGACCAGTCAGCGATGGTGCTCGATGTGTTTTTTCATGGTCGATGCTAATTATTAGCATTTTTGGAAGCAATAAACATTTGCACTAAACATGAAAATCCAGGTGTCAAAATTGAGAATAATAAAAAACTCCAGTGCAAAATTTGTAAAGTTGTGTTTTACAGAAGTTTAATTAAAAGAGAACGTCGCTTGAAACCACAGCGTGCAGACTGCAGACAGCTAAAGAGGCATATTTTAGTGAATCGGTTCAAAAACTAATAAATAAAGATACCAATTATTGGAAAAATGCTAAATATCGGACGTGATAATCGTCCACTTTGATACCTCCGCTCAGAATAAAGTGAGTTTATGTGCCGGATTTACTGGTGAAGATGTCATTACGTCGACTTTTAGGTGCAGACGTTAAGCAAAGAGCTGATGTCGTCCCGATTCTTCAAACGTTTGCAGCAATTAAACGGCGTCGGCTGTAAAAACCCAAATGGCGGCTCATAGTAGCGCCATCATCAGAACACCTCGCCGGTCTAACCCAGATTTGCAGGAGACAGCAGTTCCTAAAATAGACGCTGTTTTATTTGAGTGAAGGGAACATGCACTCAGCTGTAAAATCTTTTCCTTTTTTTTTTTTCACTGTTCCGACTGCAAAACAGTTCATTCTTAAAACAACTAAAAATAACCCAGCCTATATTTCCCTCATCATTGTGCCTGCAGACTCTCCGGCACTCTCTCCTCCTCTCCGCTGTGCTATTTTTAGTTGCCCCCAGGATCCCCCATGTTCGTGTTTGTCATTTTCTCTCCTCTTTTTTTCCCCCCTCTCCTCCTCCTCCTCCTCCACTCCCTTCTGTTTGGCTCTGCTGCAGCCCTGGAGGACGCTTGGCATCTCGGCATCATCTGCACTCAAGAAAATCACACAAAGGGGAGCCGGGCACAGCGAAGGGCAGATAGATGGATGAGGGAGTGAATAGTAGCGTCAAGATAACAAAATATTTGCCGAAAATAAACTTCATTATCTCTGCAGGGATATTTGTATGAGACACTGCGGCGGCAGCGTTTCATGAATAAAAGCAACAGTCAGGTGTGAACTTTAGTTTTATGCACATTTTTAAAAAACATCCCCTGCGCTGACGATATTAATCACTCTCCAGAGCGGGAGCGTCGCGTTTTGTTATAAATTGCTGTTCCGTGTTATTGCATCTAATAAGGTTTTAAATTCTGTCCGAAAACAATCTGAAGTTCGTTTTAAAAGCTGGTTTAAGTAATTGATCGCAAAGAAAGTTTGCCACAGGCGTCCGCCGCCGATGGATCTTCTTTAACTCAGTATTTTTCAGCAAATAAAAAAAACAAATGGATGAAACTTTTCAGAATACAAAAAATCTAAATGACGCTTTTTTTTTTTTTTTTAAATCAGTAATGTTGTATTTTTGAGGCTGCAGGGTGGTGCAGTTGGTAGCACTGTTGCCTCGCAGCAAGAAGGTTGCCGGTTCGCGTCCCGGTGGGGGCACCGGAATCTTTCTGCGTGGAGTTTGCATGTTCTCCCCGTGCAGCGTGGGTTCTCTCCGGGTTCTCCGGCTTCCTCCCACAGTCCAAAAACATGCCGAGGTTAATTGGTGATTGTAAATTGTCCGTAGGTGTGAATGTGAGTGTGCTTGGTTGTCTGTCTCTAAGTGTAGCCCTGTGATAGACTGGTTACCTGTCCAGGTGAACCTGCCTTCACCCTGAGTCAGCTGGGATAGACTCCAGCCCCCCACCACCCTTAAGCGGTGTATAGATGATGGATGGATGTTGTATTTTTCGTCTCAGGTGGTGAAGCTCGCTGTGAACGGCGGCTGCACTGATGTCGGTTCACCATGCATGTAGTATTTAATGAGCCCGAGTGTCTGAAAGCCCTGCTAGCAGACCCTAGAGGCGGCGCTGCTCGCTGCACCCGGCCACACGGATGTGGTTTGACCTCACCAGTGCTCCCATCTTAAGTGCACTTTGCTCCTACGAGTAAACCACAATGCAAGAAAAACGAGAATTAACCAAAACCGAGCAGGTTTCTGAAAGTCATGCAAAGTGTTCCTCTGTACGCGGGGCCGTGCCGTTTGCACAGGGGCATATTGTAACGCTCTGACTTTTCATGCCGCTCCCCGTCCACTTTCTGTTATATTTAGCCAGAGGTGTGATGAATAGTTCCTTCCGAAAGACGGGGGATTGCTAAAAATAGGCCCCTGCTGCTGCTGCTGCTGCTGCTGTTTGTGCCAGGCAGTTCCAGGGCATCTGCTCGCTCGACTGCCACCGATGACGGAGAGGACCTCACTTTTCCCTCCCTCGCTTTGTCCTCCTCAGTCACCTCAGCTGCTCTCCGTCCACCTCGGCTCTCGTCCGTCCGCGCTCGCGTCCGGCTCTTTAACCTTCAGACTTAATTCATCTCACTTTGCTTTTTTTTTGCCCATCGTCGGTGTGTTTTATTCTGCCAGTCAAACAGTCCTGACATCTTCACCGGGAGATTGTCTGTGGTGATAAAGTTCCTGCAGGTGGCACTCTTTGTCTGCTCATCTCAGGTTTTTTCTGCACCGCTTTGGCAATTTAGTTTCCCCCCGGTGTTCCATATTCATCTTGATTTCACACCAAGGAGGATAAAGGGAGAAGAAAAAGAAATCTTTACTCATGAATCTGCGGCGGGAGAAGCAACACGCCGCTGTCCTCTCGTTTGCAAACATTCTTCTTCTGCTGAAACATTTCTCTCCAGCTCCTGCTCGTCGAGCTGACAGAGGACATTTAAGGTTGCGGCAGGCTTTTATTGTGAAGGTGTGGTTTGACGCTGAGCTCCAGCTGTAAATTAATGCGATTCCTCGTTTATCTGAACACGTGAACATCCAGGTGAAGGTCTGTGGATACACCTGCATTGGTAGTTTTGTGTAATTAGGTCTGAGGTTTTTAATCATCCTTAAAAGGCTCCTCGGCTCCAATAAAGTGCGTTTATTGGTATAAAAAGGCTCCGTAAAGAAACCTCTGCTGCTGAATGGTGTGATTGCACCTAATCTCAGAACATAGGGGTTCTTAAATGGTTCTTCAGACGGCCAGGTGAAGAGCCATGACAGGTATTTGTTTAATTAGAGCTGCAGCTAATGATTATTTTCATTATCGGTTCATCATTTTGTCTATGAAACACGAGAGTGAGAATTGTCAATCGCTGTTCCCCAAGTCCTAACTAACGTCTTTCATGATGCAGAACGCTGCAAATTCTTACGTTTGACTTTTATTTTGCTTTAACATTATCACGTGATTAAGTCCTGTCATCAGGATTAGGGATGCAAAATGTGCACAACTGGTGCAGTCGTCCTCGAATTTATTCGTACCAGAAGAAAAAAAGCAGCTTCAGTCACTGAAATAAGGTGAAATTGACAAAAGTAACAATAAATAAAAATTTAATGAAAATCACGACGTTGCTTTTGAATTGTTGTTCGACAGAAATATATATAAAAATTTTTTTTTAAAAACAAGCATGATGGACCCGTAAACTAGTATTTAGCTGAACAACTCTTTGAGCCAATCACTGCCATCAGGTGTTTCCTGTAACTCTCAGTCAGACTTCTGCACCTGTTGACAGGTATTCTGATTTCACTGCTCATCAGCAAAGTGCTCTAATTTGTCTGGGAAGTTTTTGGTTTTTTTTAATTATTCTTTTCACCCACAATTCAAAAGCAATGTCTTATTTCACTAAATTCTAATTTAGAAAATTTTTATTTATTATTACTTATTTCAGTTTCTAGTTATTTTAGTGACTATTGTGAATTTTGCCTTTTCTTTAATGGAAGGGGATGAACACATTTGAGGACGACTTAAAGTGGATTTATTTTTTTTCGCTGGAAAATCTGTTTCTGATAACTGGCATGTTTTACAGGAACGCATCAGCTCATGGTGAGATTGCAGGTTCTGGCTGGTAGTTATTAACCATCACGTAAAACTTTATCATGGCGCCCGTTGCCTCTATTAACACAAACCTACCTGTTGTCTGAGTGACGCTTCCTCTGGTTGCTACAGTATGAAATATAAATAATCTGCAGTCATATTTTAAACATAGATTAAACTGGATATGCAGATAAAAAAAAATACAGGGACAAAACAGATATGAAAGTTTGTAGGATTAGAATTCAAAACAGTATTTAAAGCTACAGTAAGAGTCTCCACCTGGTGGAGGAATCCGGTACTACAGCTGATCTGCTGTACATTGTCTGACATGCGTGTCCTTTGTCTGGTGCCTCATCAGTTGAAATAATTGGTAATCAGTTAAAGTATTAATGGGAAAATAATGGCATCACTGCAGAAGACCTCTTTTGGTTCCACTTTACACCTTCTGAGTGAATGTATGTGGCAGTAGTTTGAGGAAGGATTTCAACATGGCAGCAACACTGTGCACAAAACCAGGTTTGTTAAGGAATGGTTCTCCCACCTGAGAACTGGCCTGGCTGATGTCAAGCCCTGATCTTAACGACGTAATCCAGGCAGGTCTCATCACCAGACATCAGCCTCACTGATGCTCTTGTGGCTAATTGGGAGCAAAATTCTGCCTCCAAACTCTAAAATCTGCAGTTTTCAGTCACTAAACGCTCAATATTCAGCGTGTGAGAGCGTCTGTGTCCTCTGTGTTTCTTACTGTTTGTTATGTCCGAGGGTAAAGACGCAGCCCGGAGACGTTAAGCTGTTAATATTGTGTTAATTTGGTCGATGATGCACCTCATTTATATCTGCATTAATTCTCCTTACTGGTGTGTGGATCAATTCTAATGGTTCTAAACTACAAATATAAAAGTGCACCGGGCCTGTGAAATTTCCTTTCCTCGGTTTTAATTCGCCCAATTGAGATTTATGGAAAGAACCCATGCACTTATTAAATTCTTAGTTTTTATATTTCATGTAGAATAGGATATACTTTTTTTTTCTCCTGCCAATTCAGCCTCTAACTTTTTTTTTTTGCAGTTGTGACAGGAGCCACAGATGGGATCGGGAAGGCGTACGCAGAGGAGGTGAGATTATCCTGGAAATGTCATAAAGGTGTGCTGGAAAATAGAGTTCTGTGGCTGTAATTCTACGTTTGATTTATTCCTGTAATTTCTGTTTGAAGCGGTTCTACGTTCAGGTCGTTACTTGCAGGTTAATGTTCTTTCTTTGTGGTTGACATTTCACTTCCTGCCTGTGAACTGAGCTTTCTGAGGTGATGTGTTAAGATCCACGCCGACGTGTTTAATTTTAGAGTCCTAGGCTGACAAGATAATACCAAAAAATGTTTGTTAATGGTTACACAAGAAAGAATAACGGTCCATTTTTTTGTTGACCCACTGGAGTTTGTAGAGATGTGAAAAAAGAAATCTGACCAGTAGGGGCTGACAGAGCTGTGTAGCTGTTGGTACCGATGTCAGACGCTGATTAAAAAGGAAAAAGAGATGTTTGGATCTTGAATTACAGGATTAAAATCAAATGTAAAAATTAGTAGAATTCCATTTCCAGTGACAGAACTGAACTCTTTGAATCTTTGAATCTCCAAACACATTAATGTTCTCGCTCTGTTTTCAAGCTTCTGTGAATAAGCTCAGATCTCACAAGCGAAATCGTAGCCCTGCTGAACCCTCAGAGTGTTTTTCAATCCTGTCACATTTTTTTTTCCTCACTGCTGTCTCATTTTTTTAAGTCTACACCTGTATGGAAACGTAGAGAACATGTCTGGTGTGCAGTATAACACAATCATAATGCCATAAATCATTAAAAATGAGGAAAAAAAGTTGAATTTCTATTTTTTTTATTTTACAAAAAATTGTAAAAATGGCTTCAGTGAGTCCAACATTTTTGCAAGATGGTCGCAGGTGTTGCCAAAACTGGGAAAAAAAAATATTGCTCTGCATACGGTTTATTTATTTGATTTATTTCAAACATGCCAACAGTGTTGCAACTGCAAAAACAAGAAAGAATAGCACATAAAATGGGAAAAAACTAATAAATAACAAAAATCAGAACCTAAAATGATGTCTGAAAACAAGTAGAATGAAAATACTGTTCACCAATATTCTAGTATTTCACTACTTTACTCCTAGATTTTTAAATTTGTTTCTATAATTGTCGCCTCTCTGGAGTTCAGTTAAAAATCCCAGAGTTTTAGTCTACTGATTGTAATTCGTAGCTGAGTCACTCATAGTCTCTTAGTTGCGCCAAAGAGTGCAGAACTTTTAGTTTTTTTACAAATTCTGGCTTTTGTAAACGGTTTATTTTTGGCAATTTTTTAAAATGACACATGCAGAATGAAGTAATTTGGACAAATTATGACAATTTTAATAAACTAAAGATGGAAAATCCAATATTTTTTCTGTTTTTCCAGATTTTGGCTTTGATAAATGGTATAATTTTGGCTTTTTAAACATTTTTATTTAGTTATTTCTTCTAATATAACATGCCGTTCAAACCCGTTGGCACATTTTGGGTTTCTGAGGGTAACAACTTGTTCAATGTAAAAGTTATTTCAGTAAGATTTCAGACCAATCACAGGTTGATAATCACTACAGACCAGACTAATGACTTGCGTCGCTGCGCCTGCCGTTGTTGACGTGTTGTTTTTTTGTGTTTGTTTGCAGCTCGCCCGCCGAGGCTTCTCCATCGTGCTGATCAGCCGCTCTCAGGAGAAGCTGGACGACGTGTCCAAGTCGATCGGTGAGATACGCGCCGCGCACTTGTTTTATTCCCGTGTATTATTTCCAACATGCAACATCCGCGTGAGTTACAGGATGTAGCTGCATATTACTCTGTTTAATCCATCAGTCTAAGTGATCCGCCGTCTCCGAGTCGAGGGAAATCAACACTGTCTGGGGTCCACAGGCGCAAGACTAATATAGTTCATGTGTTAAATATGACAGGCGCCGGACTGCAGTGGAGTGTAAATGGCCCGTGCAGCTATACGGCCTCATTTATCCTGAACCTGAAACGTCGCCGTCCTATTGGACTGTATGATAGCCCAACGACCGAACGATATCGCGCTGAATTATGAGTTTTGCACAAGTGATCCTTTATTGAGTGGAGATTCAGCAGGACTCTTATGCTTTGGGTTATGAGGCAGTAAAGCCTCCTGCTGGAGCAGAAAGTGAATCTGTCCAATTAAATGAAAGCCTCCTCTTAAGGGAGGGATTTCCTCATTGATGATTATTTCAGCGTTTAATAATTTTTCCTCTGCTCTCCTCTTTCCCTCTCCCCGTGACGATTTCATAGTAACGTAGTTGTCGACGAATCTTCCTTCCACTGCTGCTCGCATGCACTTAATTAAAACTCACGTCTGTGTCCTCAGCCAGCAAATGTGGCGTCGAGACCAAAACCATCGCGGCAGACTTCAGCGCCGTGGACATCTACTCCAAGATTGAAGATGGACTGGCAGGACTGGAGATCGGAGTACTGGGTACGGCTGCCGTTTTTCATCGAATTTAATTAGTCGCTCACATGAGATGGCAAAATCAATCTGAATAAAGGCCTGCAGGCAGCAGGGATGCTGCATAATCCACTGTGATAGATGCAAGTTTTTCATGTATGCATAAAGGTTAATTTATTAGCCCTTTGCTGCCCTCCTAAGACCGAATACGGGAATGACACGCTGCTTTTTTTTGTTGTATATGTTGAATTAAATCTTTAAATTAACTGCTTTCTCAACACTTTAAATCTCACAGAGCTTTTATTTCTCTATTTTAACAGTGAACAATGTTGGAATATCTTATTCTTACCCTGAATTCTTCCTCAACGTCCCCAATCTGGACTCGGTGAGTTCAAACTTTTTATGATTTTTGTGATGTTTCCGAGCACAACACGCATTCATATCAGGCATTTAACAAGGTTATACAAATTGAACTGAGCAGCGATCGCGGAGTGCTTCGCGCCACATTTCATTCCGCCCCCGTTCGCCCGTTTCGACATCCGTGAACGTCTAAATTCCGCGCTGCTGTTTAATGCATTAGCTCAGTTCGCTTGTGTTCGACAGCGGTCCAGGTTGGATCAATGCGGCTCCACTACAGACTGGATCAATATAAGTGGACTGCTTTGCACTCAGATCACTTTTTCTGCCTCTTGAATGGAAGAAAGGACCCTGAAAGTGTAATTCATGAAGTCGTTCGGCTTTGTAAGTCACGAAGTCAGGAAAGTCTATTACGCGGCGATATCTATCGAGTTTAATTTTTTTTTCATTTATGAAAGAACGTGTCTGCGTTTTCCTCCTCGACCTCCAAACCGTTGCTCGAAGACGAACAGAACCTTTCGGCCTTTCCGAATATAATTTCTATTATCCAAACCGAGCGAGTCGTCATCCAGAGTACCTGTGCTTTAAGTTTAAAATTGATAAAATTATATTCGTTTCTCAGTGATTAGTGTGTCAGGTCACACACACGCTAAGGAAACAAGAAGCACAAAAGCCATTCTTTCTCTTTTTAAATGAAACGCTGGTTTACTCAACAGACTGCGGCTGCGTCTTCCTTTAAAACGTCTGATGCAACAGGCTGCAAGCCGCCAACAAAAAAGTCAAATGTACACAAATAAATCAGACTAAATAAATGAAATATGGGAAGAATCAAAATGCTTTAGAAAATAAACTGTGCTTGTAATTGGTTTATCAGCTTCACATCAAGTTCAGGAAATGAAGTGGCTGAACTGCATTAGTGCTGTCAGGTAAGCCTCAGCTGCCGCAGCAGATGTTGGGGAGGCTGTGGACAGATGTAGCTGGTGTTTCTGGTAAAAGGCTGCAAAGACGTGCTGGAAAAACGTGGACGAGAGGGAACTCGGTAACGGAGCTGGACAGCGATTGCATATTCACTTCTATTAAAGCACCTGTGGAGTTTGAATTGTCTGAATTGTCGGCGAGAGGCTTCTTAAAAGCCACGAGGAGCTGGGTTTTATTCCTGTACCACTGAAGTTTGGTGTCCTTGTCCCCCATTATCGTAACTGCAGTGTTCAAAAACAGCAGAATTTCATTGTGTTGGCAGGAGTTGAAGCTCTGGTTGGTCTGCGTTCGCTAAAACTACGAGAGAGTTTCAAACTGAGTTCTGCATGTAAATCAGCTGTATTCATTCAGTACAAATGCATGCTTGCACACCCTGATCAGGAGTACTTACAGTAATATTTACAAGTAGATGCACAAATGCAAAAGTCATACTAACGCTGCTGTTCTTCTCCTTGTCGCAGTTCATCGACACCATGGTCAACATCAACATAACATCGGTGTGCCAGGTGAGTGCTGCAGCCTTCATATAATGAGACTTTTTTTATTTTTTTCCCCCCACAGATTAACAAGACTCCAAATAGTAAAAAATGTATTTCCGCTCCCAAGGTGATATTTAGCGGCGACACCTTTAGCTGTAACTACAGTCCTGTGAGCAAAAGATCTGCCGTGGTTTCCACCGGTCCTCCTTTCAAAAAGTTCAAACGAATACAAAATGCCAAACTGCAGGAGCTGTTCAGGTAACAGAGGGTGTTGT